>NW_024067679.1:552500-852500 GCF_009389715.1 Phoenix dactylifera | reverse complement strand
GTTAAACAGGTCGGGTTGGGTAGGTTAAACAGGTTGGGTTGGGCAGGTTAAACAGGTCTAAACAAGTTAAACGGGTCGGATTGGGCAAACAGGTTAAACATGTCGAGTCGGGTTAGGCAAACAGATTACCTGTTTATTAAACAGGTTAAACAGGTCGGATCGGATTACCTGTTTATTAAACATGACAGGTTCAGATTTTAATTTCTGACCCATTTAATAAATAGGTCGGGTTCATGTTTATGATTTTCTGACCCGATTTGCATGTGACCTGACCTGTTTATGATCCGACCCGACCCGATTGCCACCCCTAATTATTACTATGACGAACCCTATTTGTTTAAATATTGCAATGACCAAATCTTTAGATGATGCATACCGAATCATGATATACAAAGCGTACTCTCTTTCTGCCATACTGATGCTTATGGTGGACACTTTGCTTCTAAGAAAATCGCTGCAAAGGTCTTGCAATGTGGTTTCTATTGGCCTACTATATTCAAAGATGCCCACGAGTTCTGCAGGACATGTGATCCATGTCAACGTATTAGAAGTCTAGCTCGTAGGCAAATGATGCCTCTTCAGCCCATTACTGTTATCGAGATTTTCGATTGTTGGGACATTGATTTTATGGGCCCATTCCCACGATCTTTTGGATATGAGTACATTTTGGTCGGCGTTGATTATGTGTCCAAATGGGTAGAGGCTGTCACTTGTAGGACCAATGATCACAAACCTGTCCTGAAGTTTCTAAAAGAAAATATTTTTTCACGATTTGGGATGCCTAAGGTCATAATTAGTGATGGTGGAAAACACTTTTGTAATAAGCCTTTCGAGACCTTATTGAAAAAGTATAGTGTCACTCATAGAGTTGCTATCCCATATCATCCGCAAACTAGTGGCCAGGTGGAGTTAGCCAATAGGAAGATCAAGCGTATTTTAGAGAAAATGGTAAATCCATCATGAAAAGATTGATCCTTGAAACTATTACATGCATTATGGGTTTACCGTACTGCGTACAAAACCATTCTTGGCATGTCTCCCTACCGGCTAGTCTATATAAAGCGTGTCATCTACCTGTAGAAGTGGAGCACAAATCATATTAGGCTATCAGAAAATTGAATTTTGAATAGCAAAATGCCGGTCTAGCTAGGAAGTTGCAATTAAACGAGTTTAATGAAATTCGTAGAGAAGCCTATGATAATGCTAAAATTTGCAAAAAATGGGTGAAGATCTTACATGATAAATCAATTTTGAAAAAATCTTTTGAACCTTTGCAAAAAGTTCTTTTATACGATTCTCGCTTACATCTGTTTCTTGGTAAGTTACGATCGAGATGGACAGGTCCTTACATTATAAAAACTATTTTTCCACATGGGGCGGTTGAGATTGAGAATCCACGAGATGGTAGAATCTTTAAGGTAAATGGACACAGGTTAAAACCTTTTCTTGAGAATTTTGCAGATGAAGAGGACTCCTTTTCCTTGGAGGAACCTTCTTATGACTGAGCATGACGGCAAAGGTATGTTTATATTAGTTAGAATTATTTTTTCTTTTATTTCTAGTTTTCTTCTTATTTTGTAGATCTTCTTTTCTGGATATCAACGGCTCCAGGTATTACTCTTCTCTCCAATATTATTTTCTCTATTGTCTCTCATATATCATTTCTTGTATCTATTACATTGAGGACAATGCAATGTTTAAGTTGGGAGGAGGAAAATATTCTGCAAAAAAAAATAAAAATAAATAAATAAATAAATAAATAATAAAAAAAATAAAAAGAATGAAAAAGAAACAAAAAGAGAGATTTTGTTTTTGTATTTGATTTATTTTATTACTTTCTTTTCTGGGCAACTGCACATGTATTTTCATATTGAGTTTGTGCAACTATTAAGGCAAGGAACACATACATACTATGACTGATCAGAGATCTATTATTAGATCCCCGCATGTGTACTTAATGACAATAGGAAGGCCTTAGGTTTTCACATTTGTTAACTGCATTTTTATTAGCATTATTCGTAAAAGACGTACGAGTATCCTTGTTCGTACCATACGGTTCATGATTTGGTTTTCACATAAAGATCGAGGTTGAATATCCCAGCTAGATTACTTAGGCGCCTTATGATCCGACCTTGGTTGACCTATAGTCACGACGCAGTCACGTATATAATAAAAAATATCTATATGGTTCAGTCTACCTTCTCTTTTCTTGCATAATTATTATTCAAAAAAAAAAATCCTTATGATGACAAGTCGGGCCTCGTGGCGTAGTCTGGTTCGAGTAATTAAGTCCGAGGGGTGTTTCACCTAATATCTTGAGCCAACTGGATCGGGGGTCATTAGCTGAAAGCTCGCTATATGGACCTTACTAGAGCCTAATGGGATTGGACAGCTGTAGTCGTCATATGTGTTGAACAAAAGCAAAAAAAAATGAAATAAAAATAATCATGAATGGGTTGGTCAGACTGAACCCAGTGACATGTAGTAATGGCTAGTTTGACTCCATTGTGTTGGACCTCTATGTACCCGGATTGTTTAGTTGGGATTGATAGCTCTTTCTTTACATGCGAACCATTCTTGACAAATTTAGACAACATGTGATATTCTGAAAATTTGATAGATCGGGCTCTAACAAATTGTAGAAAACACATGTAAACTTGAGTAGTGCACCTAAAACTCGGGTGGTGCCTTGTTGTGGTGGAGGTATTAGTACTCTGAGAAAGTCATGCGATTTTATGCACAGTACATGATCATATTTTTCTTGCTTTGATAGTTGCAATGCTTGAAAATATATATAATAATTAATTACATGTGTATTAGCTTAGAATTTATTTCACATTTTTATTAGGATCTAATGTCATGTCATATCATTCATGATGTTTGTGGGTAACATCTCTGCAAACCCTCACGAGATAACACTCGTCCACTAGGGTAACTTAAGGGTTTAACGGCTTTTTGCACGTGCTAAGTGTAATTATGATTCCCTACGAAAGTGAGTACATATCTTAGTTTTATGTCTTTAACTTCAATAAAAAGTCATAGGTTAAACCACACCTTTTGCACTCTCATTTTATTATTTACTCGTTCATTGCTAGAGACTAGCAAGAAGTTAGTTAGGAGTTGTGATGAGAGCAAAAAGGTGCGATCTAAATGCTGCTTAAATTAGTATTACTGCTAAAATATAACGATAAAATCGCTGAGTTAATATTATATTTTTGTTGGATGCAGGTTATCGTAAATCAAAGTTAAGATGCGTATTTAGTACAGATTGGGTCTGAAAAGATGTATAACCCAGGCTGCGGACGCTCAACTTCGCCATGGTCTAGTCGAATCGACCATTCATCAAGCTTATCACATTGGAGTGACACATTGCAATCCTTCGTGTCGGTCTCTGCTTCAGGTCGCTCCCTCCACGCATCTCCACGTTTCCATCTTTTTGCGGCCCAAAGAAGGAAACAACGTTTCCAGCTTCAAGAGTTCGAGTACCAGCTCCCTTCCATGTCCGCAAGCATCCTCCGTGTCATAGACCCAAGCGATCGCGATCTTCCAGCATCCGCGATCAGCTCACGTCCGCGCCCCATCCCGTGAAGCTTCCCAGCGTCCGCGTCCAGCTCTCATGCATTGGAGCCTTCCGCGTCTACTTCCGAGTCCACGTCTCGATCTTCCTCTTCAGCTCCCACGCGTTCCAACTGATCCCAGAGCTTCCCAGCCGTCCATGATGGTTTCGTGCCTCTTCCAAGTTCCAGCCACATCAGCAATCCGCCCGCGTGGAAGAGATCCTGATCCCTCTCAAATTAGGCCACATAATCAGCAATCTCCCGAGTTCCCAGCATCCGCGCTCTATCCTCCACGATCCGGCCTCATTCTCTTCTTCCGTGATCAACTCCTTCCCGCGATGCATGCCAAATAATCCGCAGCCAGCACCTCCCGCATTCTGTCTTCCTTCATCAGCATCCCGCGTTCACAGCAACGGATTGGCAGCCCATCTTTCCGCGCACCTCCACTTGTCCATCCGAGTCCGAGATCCAGCATCCAGCCATCCATCTCCAGCCTCACGTCCGAGCTTTCCATATCTTGCAGCTAGCTGGGATGTGCTTCATTCCAACGTTCCTCCTCCCAACAAAATCCCAGCCGAATCACAGCAAACTTGATTTAGAATTTCGTTTGATTTGTTAGGAGGATAATTCTGAATTTAGATTGGCTTTCCACGATTAAACAGAGGGGGGGAGAGTTGAGTATAAAGGGGCATATATCTCTCGGTTGGGGCTTCTAGCTCCCATGGGAAAAAACAGAGCCTGGGCCATTAAAAAGAAAAAAAAGAAACAGAGCATTCTCTGTTTTCCGAAAAGAAAAGAAAAAGAGAGAGGGATGCTAATGTTTTTAATGGGGGGCTGATTTCTTAGGTGAAGGGTGATGGAGGAACCTTTGATGTATTGCTTTCTTTCAAGTAAATTCTGAACGATTGATCTCTTTGATTTACATCTATTAATATGTTCTTGATTCTTCCATACTTATTTATTAGATAGATCTTTTATGGTTTACATTTATTGATGCATAGATTGTTTCGATGTTTGATTTGTTGTAGATATAACCGGCACGATAAATAATTAGATGTTGACTTCATGTTTCCAAATTATATACTCTATGATTAGAACTATTCCATCTGATTAATTCTTAATCAAGGATCGCAGAATTTAATTGTTGAAATTAATATCATCAAGGGGGATTCCAGATCCCTAACCTTCTTTAATTTATTAAACTTTGTTTATTTACATTAATATCATCAAGGGGGATTCCAGATCCCTAACCTTCTTTAATTTATTAAACTTTGTTTATTTACATATTATTCTTTGTTTTTAATTCTGAAAACCATCTAAAATTACATCTGAAATTACGCTAATAATACATATACCGTTTTCTGAGGATTCGACTTCGGACTTCCGAGTTTTACTACTTGTGCGATTCTCCTGCACTTGGGAGAGCAGTTTTGTGAACGCATCATAAAGCTTCATCTTTATGAGCTAAAAATAAAACCCATGTGAACCTTGAAAAATCATCAACAATCACCATACCATACTTCTTACCACTGAGGCTAGTAGTTTTAGTAGAATCGAAAAGGTCCATATGTAGTAATTATAGTGGCCTAGAAATTGAAACAATATTTTTAGACTTAAAGGAAACTCTAGTTTGTTTGCCCAATGGACAAGCTTTGCAAATATTATTCCTTTTAAAACTGATTTTTGGCAAACCAACTAGAAACTTATTTTTAATTGATTTTGAAATCATGTCCATGCTAGCATGTGCAACTCTCGTATGTCATAGCCAACTAGTTTTATTGTTCTTAGATTTTATTTATCATAAGACATTAGATGCTTTGTTGCAAAAAATCATCCAAGTCAATTATGTATTCCGTGCCAATGGCCAATGATTCTTACTTCATATCAATGATACTAAAGACTATACCATAGCATGACTCAAAACCTAATTTGAGTTAACAAGCAAAACATCTTCAATATTAGTTGAGGAGTTTATATTGAAATAGCCAATACCAATGATTCTTCATTTGCTATTATCCCCAAATGCAACCAATCCTCCATCTTTTCCCTTTAGTGAGATGAATTGAGATTTATCTCCAGTCATTTACCTTGAGCAGCCATAGTCCAGATACCACCTTCTTTTCTTGCTTTTGCTGCTAGCTGCTAGGCATACCTACAAAAGAAAATCAAGTTTTTGCTTTAGGTACTCAAACTTTCTTGAGTCCTTGATGGTTAGTGTTGTGCCGATTCCTGTTTAACTAAAAATATGCTAAACAGATCGTTGTTAGAACCGACAAACAAAGTTTAAATTTAATTTACTCTTACCTGTTCTACCCGAAGAATAGTGGTTGTAAGAGGTCGATCCACAGGGAGGCGATTGGAGTTGCATAAAAATTAGAACGTTCACTCGGATTTGAAATTGATTTTTGAATGATAAAAGAAAAACATTATTTTGAGGATGTTGATGGATTCTCTAGTCTACCAGCGAATGTTTTTTAATTGAAATTAACTAAAAGACAGGTATTTAAATTTGAAAAGCATTTATATGTTTAACTAATCAAAGAAAAGCTTTGGTATAAATTAAAATGGATGAAAATAAGAAGATTGAAGTGAACACAAATTGCAAAAAGAAACATTTGTGGAGTGATTGATTATAACCCTATTTGATTTTGATGAGCTCAAAGCATTTGAGTATATCTTATGTTTACTAATTCAATCTAGTGTTTCAGTGAAAATCTTGTAAATTTGTGGTTAAGTGTCTCTAGATTTGGTTCAAGACATTTTGGATAAGTTAAGAAGTTAACTTGAACCAAAGTCTGAGACTCGAGTCGACTCCGGGATATTACGAGTCGACTCCAAGCGTATCAGAAGCATTAGCACAGGCGCGAGTCGACTCCGGAACATTACGAGTCGGCTCCGACTGAGAACAGATAGACGAACAGAAAGACCCAACTCACAACCTGTCAGCGAGTCGACTCCTGAAGAGCGCGAGTCAACTCCGATGCTTGCCGAGTCGACTCCAGAATAGTATGAGACGACTCCAGTGAGTTACAGACAGAAAGACAGAGAAGTCATTTTGGACCCTGAGAGCCGAGTCGACTCCTGAGGAACGCGAGTCGCCTCCGATGGTTGGCAGGTCGACTCCAAAGGAAGCGAGAGTCGACTCTCAGTGTTATACAAGGCAAAAGTCAGAGAGCAACTTTCGGGCACTGAGAGCCGAGTCGACTCCCGCAAAGCCCGAGTCGACTCCGAGACAGCGCGACCCCAAAAAGACAGAAGACAGTATTGTTGTCTCTGAGACGCGAGTCGACTCCAAGACACTTCGAGTCGACTCCAAGGCAGCGCTACTCCAAAAAGACAGAAGACTGTTTTTCGGATACTGAGAGCCGAGTCGACTCCGAAACAGTCCGAGTCGACTCCAAGACTGCACGAGCCAAAAGACAGAAGATCGGGAGTTCGGGCTCTGAGCGCCGAGTCGACTCCCAGAATTTCCGAGTCGACTCGAGTGAGTGAAGTTGAAGAATATCTCTATGAATTCCTTGGAATGAGCTGACTCCAAAAGTGCAAGGTCAGCTCCAGATTTTGGCGAGTCGACTCCGGGTTAAGTCGAGTCGACTCCCAGTCGAGAAGACCACTTTAATTCAAATCCGGAACAGTTGCTGAGCCGACTCCAGAAAAGCATGAGTCGACTCCTGCTACAGCCGAGTCGACTCCAGATCGCGCGAGTCGACTCCGATCCCAACGGACACATTGTCAGGATGTGCAGAATGTGCAGAACGGCTAGTAAAGTGTGTCTAACGGCTAGTTTCCGTGGAAAATGGTTTAAATAGCCACAGAGGACTGTAGCAAAGCAGAGAAGTAACATTCCTTTCAAAGAAAACACAATAACTTCATCTGCTAAAGGGATTTCAACGGAAAAGAAGGAAGAGAGCCATTAACTCCATTCAACCAACTCTTCCCAGCATCAAAGAAGTCTCCTTCTGCCTTCAAGTCTTCAAGACGTTCAAGAGGAGACCCAAAGTTCGAGAAGCCCTCCTCTACATCGTCATAAAATAGTTTGAGGGCTCTTAACTTCTCTATTGTTTATATTGCTGAATATCTGCTTTCTTAGAAGCTGTATTTTTCTCTTTGTTCCTTCTTTCCATTTGGTCCTTACTTGATTCAATCAGGGGATTGAATCAAGGGTGTATAGGTTTGTTGGTGAGTCTAGGTTGAAACCAACGTGTAAGGGTTCGATTGTGATCCCGGAAAAACAATCGGGTGGTTCTAGTCGGTGAGCCTGGGAAAACCGACCGAGTTCATTGTGACCTCGTAAAACAACAAGTTGGGTTGTGAGCTTGTAAAACAACCGGCTATAATCCGAGGGGTTATAGTGAATTCCCAAGTGAGGCTTGGGGAGTGGACGTAAGAGCAAAGGGTTAGCTCCGAACCACTATAAAATCATTGTGTTTGTGATTGCATTTGTCTCTCTTACTTTCATTTCATTCACTGCACATAGCATCTATTTAATCAACTTGCAAAAAGTATTAATTAGTATCTCACAAACCATTTAATTGTAATAATTATTTTAAAACCCAATTCACCCCTCCTCTTGGGTTGTCTATCTGGGCAACAAGTGGTATCAGAGCAGGAACTCTTTTTACCCAAAGAGTAAAAGATCAAAATGACAACCCCATTTGGATCTACCCACATTGAGGGCCAGTCCACCCAAAGACCCCCATTCTTTAATGGATCCGACTACTCATATTGGAAGGCTAGGATGAGAATATTTATCCAAGCCCAAGACTATGAGATGTGGACCATTATACTAAATGGACCATACATCCCACCATCCATGTTGAGGGTGTCACTGTACCTAAACTTGAAAAGGATTGGGATGACAATGACTTTAGGAAGGCACAACTCAATGCCAAAGCAATAAATGTGCTTTACTGTGCATTAGATAGAAATGAATTCACTAGAGTCTCTACTTGCAATTCTGCAAAAGAGATTTGGGATAGACTTGAAGTGACCCATGAGGGCACGAATCAAGTCAAAGAATCCAAAATAAATATATTAGTTCATAAGTATGAATTATTTAAGATGGATTCTAATGAAACAATCACTTGCATATTCACTAGATTTACTGACATTGTCAATGGCCTAAAAAGCCTTGGCAAAAATTATACTAACAGTGAGCTTGTCAGGAAGATTCTTCGCTGTCTACCAAGGTCATGGGAAGCCAAGGTGACGGCAATCCAAGAAGCCAAGGACTTGAACAAGCTTCCACTTGAGGAGCTTCTTGGATCCCTAATGACGCACGAGCTCACAATGAAACAACACAGTGAGGAAGAGTCCTCTCACAAGAAAAAGGTAATAGCATTAAAATCTGTTTCTACTAACAAAGACTTATCTTGCAGCAGTAGCAGTGAAGAGGAAGATAATGAGGGAGATGATGATGAGGCTCTCCTTGTAAGAAAATTCAGAAAATTCATCAACCATAAGAAGACCTTTCATCAAAGGAGAGGCCCCTCAAGTTCCTATCACAAGGATAAAGGTAAGGAAAGGGAAAATGAGGGGATCGGATGTTATGAGTGCAAGAAGCCGGGGCACTTCAGAGCTCAGTGTCCTTTGCTGAAGAAGGGGAGCAAGTACAAAAAAAAGAAAGTCCTTGTCTCCACCCTATCGGACTCCGACACATCATCATCATCATCGGATGAGGAGCAAGAAGAAAAGGCCAACCTTTGTTTTATGGCTAACAACAATGAGGTAACATCCGGAACACATTTAGATTTTACTTTCGATGAATTATATGATGCCTTCAATGAATTAATGGACGAGTACAAGACAATAAACCTTAAAAACAAAGAATTAAAACTAACTAACCAAACTCACCTTCGTAAGTATGATACATTAGTTAAGGATAAAGATGTTTTTATTAAAGAAAATGCAGAACTTAAGACTAGCAACCAAATCTTGAGTCAAAAGAATAATACCTTAACTAAAGATAACGAAAGGCTGAACAAAGAAATATGAGAACTTAAAAACAATAAACATATCTTAAAAGAGAGTCTCTCAAAAGAACTAAATGATCTAAAAATAGAAAAACAAAAATTGACACTAGAACTTGAAAAGTACAAACCTTTTGTAGAAAAATTTACATATAGCTCAGAAAAATTAGAGATGATACTTAATAGTCAACGAGCTGTATTCAATAGAGCTGGTTTAGGGTATAAACCTAAAAATAAGCAAAAACTCCTTAGTAATTTCTTTGTTAAAGCTGGGGAAAGTAAAACTAAGAAAATAACATGTTTTTGCTGTAGAACATTAGGACACAAAGCAAATGTATGTGATTATAGAAAAGAAAAAACTAAAAAAAAAAATTAAAAGGGTTTGGGTTCCAAAAGGAACCAACATTACTAACCATGAAGAATCCAAGAAAACTTGGGTACCTAAAATTGTATGATTTGTTTGTGTAGGAGTGTCTTGCAGCCAAGGTCGACAAAAATTGTTGGTATCTGGACAGTGGCTACTCAAGACACATGACGGGTGACAAGGATCAATTCTTCACCCTTGAAGCTAAGAAGGGAGGTGCTGTGACTTTTAGAGACAATAACCAAGGTCACATCATTGGTATAGGTAAAGTACAAATTACCCCTTCAACCTTTATTGATAATGTTCGATATGTTGATGGTCTTAAACATAATTTACTTAGCATTAGTCAATTGTGTGATAGAGGTTTTGATGTTTTGTTCAAACCATCCTTATGCATAATAACCAACTCAAATGACAATAGTTTAGTTTTTAAAGGAATAAGACGTGGGAATGTGTATGTAGTAGACATTGAGGATCTAGCCAAACATAACCCATGTTTAGTTGTTAATGAAACTAAGGACGATGATGCTAGTTGGTTATGGCACCGTAAGTTAGGTCATGCAAGCATGGACACAATATCAAAGCTAGTTAAAAGAGATTCCGTGATAGGTTTGCCAAAACTAAAGTTTGAAAAGAATAAAAATATGTGAAGCTTGTCAATATGGCAAACAATCAAGAAACTCCTTTAAATCAATAAATTGTGTCTCTACCTCTAGACCTCTAGAACTACTACATATGGATCTATTCGGACCAACTAGAACCACAAGTCTAGGTGGAAATAAATATGGTCTAGTTATTGTAGATGATTATTCTAGATACACTTGGGTCATGTTCTTAGCTCATAAAGATCAAGCATTTACAGTTTTTAAGAAATTTCATAAGGAAGTAACAAATGCTAGAAATATTTCAGTCATAGCTATTAGAAGTGACCATGGAACGGAATTTGAAAATCATTTATTTGATGAGTTTTGTAGTAAAAAGGGGATAACTCATAATTTTTCTGCACCTAGGACACCACAACAAAATGGAGTTGTGGAAAGAAAAAATAGAACTCTAGAGGAAATGGCTAGAACCATGTTATGTGAAAGTAACCTCCCTAAGTACTTTTGGGGAGAAGCCATCAATACCTCATGTCATATATTAAATAGAGTTTTATTGAGACCCATTATAAAGAAAACACCTTATGAACTTTGGAAAAACAGAAAACCAAAAGTGAACTATTTTCATGTCTTTGGATGTAGGTGTTTTGTTCATAATAATGGGAAAGATAATCTAGGAAAATTTGACTCCAAATCTGATGAGGGCATATTTTTGGGGTACTCTACAACTAGTAAAGCCTATAGAGTTTTTAATAAAAGAATCTTAGTTATAGAAGAATCTATACATATTGTGTTTGATGATTCTAGTGATATCTCTTCTAGTAAGAGAGTTAATCTTGATGATGATGCTGAAATTCTTGAAGAAAAGATTGATGAGATGACATTACAAGATGATGAACAAAAATTAATTGGAAATGCATCATCAAGCCAAAAGGCTATTGTGGATCATGGGCTGACTAAGGCTTGGAGGTATGCTCACGGGCATCCTAAGGAATTAATTTTAGATGATCCATCTCAACCTGTTAGGACTAGGGCATCTCTTAGGAACTTAAATAATCATCTAGCTTTTGTCTCACATTTTGAGCCCAAACACGTAGAAGAAGCTGAAAAAGATGTAAATTAGATAAATAAAATGCAAGAAGAGTTAAACCAATTTACTAGAAACAAGGTATGGAATTTAGTTGAACGACCATCTGAATATTCAATTATAGGTACCAAATGGATATATGTTGCCCAGTAGATACAACCCAAGAGGGGGGTGAATTGGGTGTTTTAAAAACTTTTTGTCTGATTAACAGAAAACACACAAGTGTATGTGCAAAAGTGAAACTAAAGTTGTAACCACAGTCAATCGCAAACACAAAAGTTTATAGTGGTTCGGAGCTTCCACTGCTCCTACATCCACTCCCCAAGCACCTTTGGGAATTTCCACTATAATCAGCGATTACAGTCCGGTAGTTTTGCGAGTGCACTACCCAACTCGTTGTTTTACACCGGGCTAACAACGAACCCTACAATCCGGTAGTTTTTCGAGTGAACTACCCAACTCGTTGTTTTACCCCGGGCTAACAACGAACCCTACAATCTGGTAGTTTTTCGAGTGAACTACCCAACTCGTTGTTTTACCCCGGGCTAACAACGAACCCTACAATCCCCCAATTTTAACTTAGGCTTGGGACGCCTATCCCTTGTTCCAAGTCCCTTGACTGGAACAAGCACAATATTCAAACATTTTACAAAGATTTAAAAGCTCTTAAGAAAGCAAATATAGCAATGAGAAATAACAAAATCGGAAGAAACCTTTTTGCCGTTGGAAGCGTGGATGATGGTGGTTCTTCTGATGTGGATCACGTTGGCTTGAATGCGAGCTTTGATTGCCAAGTGAGAGTGAGTAGATGAGCACGAAATCAGATGAAGAAGGCTTGAATGCACTTGATTTCTCCTCTTTAAAGCACCAACTCCCTTGAACCTCTTTTTCTTTCTTCTCTCTTGAATGATCTTATGTTTGGCTTGTGAGAAGATGTTGGAAGGCACTTAGGAGGTCCCTTTTATAGCCTAAAAAGAAATATATCCGTTAGACACAAAAATATAGCCGTTTGAAATTCAAACAAACCTGCAAAAGTGTGTCAGTCGCGTCCCAGGCGCTCCGGAGACGTCTCCGCTTCAACGCGAGACGTCTCGGCTGTATAAATTTACTTTTCACTTTGTTTGGGGTCGACTCGGCACTTTACGGGGACGTCTCAGGATGTTTGCGCTTTTTGCATGGGGACGACTCCGCGACGTCGGGGACGACTCCGCAGTTTTATCACCGAAAAACAAGTCCTCTGGAATCTCCTGAGAGAGTCGACTCCGCGCTTTCTGGGGACGTCTCGGGAAGTTTGCTTTTTATGCGTGGGGACGACTCCGCGTCCTTCGGAGACGACTCGGGCGCATCTCTTGAAATCGGTCTTTCTGCCGCCTCTGAGATAGTCGACTCCGCAGAGTCAGGAGTCGACTCCGACCCTGCGAGACGCCTCGCCAGGTGCCGGGGACGTCTCCAGACGTGCCAATTCTTCCTGTTCGTGCCAGAGACGTCTCTGTGACAAACCGGAGACGTCTCGGCTGTCCCTGATCTGTTTTCTTCATCTCAAAAATTCTTCAATAAATCCTTGAAAAATATAGGAACTTGCCTAGACATTTCTTAACAATATTCTTAATTAAACACCTGAAATCCTCAAATAAATTGTTAAGATAAAGGGAATTATACTCTAGTGTTTTGTGTTCATCAAAATCCATTAGGGGGTCAACAATCTCCCCCTTTTTGATGATATACAAAACACTGAGTATATGCAAAATTCAAAATTTAAACATATACACAGTATTTGATCAGATGTACAAGTCTAATGTTTTGATTAGCGCTAGATCCAATGTACATAATTCAAAATAGTCAATTTTCAGTTCTATCCTTATGCATAAAATTGATCTTAATAGCTCTTAGGCAATTTTAGCATATCTACTGAATTTCAATCAAGTTAAAATGTAGATGGATGCTAAAGACAATTGAGAGCTAAGTTCCTTTGTGACTCCCCCTTTCTTTTCCAGAAGGGCAATTATCTTAAAGCCAATATTCTTCAATTTTATCTTTTCATTTTGTTGATTCTAATTAAAATTTCAAGTATGAGTTTAAATTTTGTATTTTGCATTCCATATTGGTTCTACTCCCCCTTTTTGACAAAACTTGAAGTAAATGCAACACATAAAGCATTATGAGCATATACTCAGATATTTCTCTCCCTTTTTGACAACATCAAAAAGATAGTGAAAAAGATAAATGAGCATAGATCAGAGCCATTTCGGATAATTTCAGAGCAAATTATGATGAGAGCACATCTAATGTGATTCCAAGGATAGTTTTCAACTCAAGTGTAGATGGAATCTTTCTTAAGTTAATTCAAGAAGTACCACAAATGATATTCAAGGAAAGCACGAATGGAAATCTAACCTCTCTTCAATAATAAGTATGAAAGCTTGTTCATTTAAGATCTTTTGCCCAATATATTAAGTATTTTATCAACATGAGAGCAATTTAACTAATTTTCAGAGTATAAGAGCAGTATATTAAGTATGATTGCAAGGTTCTTTTATGGTGTAAAAATATTGTGGCATAAATGCCAAAAACATGAATTCATGCAATTTATGATATATCTTAGAGCATACATAAAATTCAAAGCTTTGAAGGTTCTTATAAAGACTTTAATCCTTTAAAAAGGAAACACATTTTGGTACATATAATAATGAATTGGCATAAAAATTGAAGTTCTAGAGAACAAGCCAATAAGAACTCATCAGTAAATTCCAAAAATTGGTTTTCTAAGAGATACTCAAGAAAATTCAACACATTATTCTCCCCCTTTTTCATTAAATTAGAGGCTCTTAAGATCAACTATTTGAATTGCAACTTGGTTCATGATTGATGCATAAGATATACTAATCCAATAACAAGCCTCAAGGTGTATCATAAGGATTTTCAGATTTAAATTTCAGATGATACATATTGGAGAGCATTAGGATCACTTTTCATTTAGTATGCTTTCTCTCTCCTTTAGTTATAGATTTATGCGATTAAGTTCCATAAGATCTCTCCTTCTGAGATTTTCTTTCTCCCCCTCAATTGATCATTCCATTTAAGAGTTTAGAATTTGAAGATAATGTTCAATAAAATTGTCAATCTCAAAAAAAATATATTTTCTATAAGTTTCAGCTTATTTTCATAAGACTCAATGTTTGAGATAAGACAGCCTTTATAGAACTCATCTCAAGGTATAAACTTATTATATAATTAAAGCAAGTCTTGCAATATAAGGAGGTTCATCAAAATCAATCCATAAAAATCAAGGTATGAGATACTGAATATCTAAAGCTCCCCCTCAAAAGATGCATTCTTCTTTAATCATTATTTTCTATTGTTGAATTTCAGATTTTAGTGATAAACGTGAATAAAACTGAAATTCTATGATATCGAGAATGTAGAGTAATCTAGTATTATTCAAAATTTGTAGCAATTACTCTTTCTAATCCTTCAAGAACAAGTTATGCTTTCTCTTAATCTTAGAGAAAATGTATAGAAATATTAATCAGAAAATGATTCATTTGAAGCTCAGTTTCTTTCAAAAGCATTTACATTTTCTTTCTTTTAGACTCGTTTGAGTGAGCTGAAATATTTCTAGCTTTAAGATCATTCACTCTATATATATTCTGATGGAAGTCTTTAAGAATGTAGGAGAGAAAAACATATAGATTACCATTGAGGTATATATATTTATAGAGCTCAAAGCAATGTATACATGAAGCACAATAAATCTTTTAATATCAAAATAAAATCATATATTTAAGAATTTTTTTTTTTTTGCAATCAAGATCATCGAAAGACACATCATTTGGACCAATATTAGTACACTTTAAAGATAAGAAATGATATGTTTCAGATGCGTATCGGGGCAAACAATCAAGGCATCAGAATTTCTCTATTTTTCTTAAACTGTAGTTTTTATCTATAAATCATATTGAGTTTAAGCTTTTATACAAAATCAGATTCTGAATTTCATAAAGATTTTCAATAGAGGCTTTCAAAATCATAATTTGAGATATGTATCTTCCACATTGTAGCTCATCTTAAATCATTACTATTGAAAATACATATTTCAAACATAGAAGAGCATATTCAGAATATTTGTATTTATGTTGAGTTTTGGTATGAATTAGAACATTATATACTAAGGTTAGGCAAGTTGAAAGATAAAACAAAATCAATTCATTTTGCCTAATTAGAGATATACTTCTCTTCTCCTTTTTACAAATTTATTCAACTTTCAGATTTCAAAGATGATTGTGATCGACAAATTAAAAATTTCTTTTCAATAATACCATAAAATAACTTCATATAGTATTTCAAACATTCAATCAAATTATCCAAGCATGGAGCATTACAAAATATTGAGAACTCATAATTCAAGACATCATGCCACATGCAAAATATATTATGTGTTAAGTCATGCATTAAAATAATAAGAAAAAGAATGTCAAGGAATGTCAAGGATCAAAATCAATTCTTTTCAAATAAACTCTCCCTATTTAAATATAATTTTGCACTGATTTCATCCTTGAAATGTGTTTTCAAGTGATTAAAGCTTGACTTGATTCTTCTTATATACTTTCATTTACTTTGTCATTCATTTTTACTTTCTTATGCTCTATACTCTATTTGCTCCCTATCCGGTGGAGTTGGAAAGGGCACGAGGTACTACCACTAGCCTCCCTCTTGTGCCGTCCCTAATATGCCCTACACCGAATAGTTGGGTCAAATAGTGCCGGGTACTACTACTAGCCTCCCCATTGGCACCATCCCTATGATGAGCAATATAGAAAGGTTAAAATATTTACTTTAAACTCTCCCTCTATTTAAGTATAATTCATTACGGATTTTATCCTTCCAAAAGAATGCTTCACACAAGTCTTACAAATGTGGTGAATATATTACGCTTGTTTTGCTTTTTCTTAAGATTGGAGTATTTGCCTTTACTTAGATTTTACTTCTCTTGAATAATATCCATTATCTCTCCTTTATCTCTCTTTCTTTTTGTTATTCTCAAGTAATTTTCTTGAAAGAGCAGAATAAAGAAATAATCAAATGTATCATATAGAGGTATATCATGCAAACACATTTTCATTATACTCAAGAATTCATAGCTTCTCACAAGTCATTTTAAATCAAAATTTTAAGCATAAACTTGTGTAGTTCATGGTTATGACATAGGTAAAGATATATTTTAGTTTGGGCAAACCATGAAATAATTTCTAAAAACACAAGTCAATCAATACATATATAGACATGATATCAAGAAATTAATAATTAAAGACTTTAATCATGCCATAGTAAGATTTAAGTTAATGACTTTGCTCAGCTAATTTATGAGAGAGGTATCTAAAATTATCGAATCATTCTGCATTCTTCAAGTCAAATACCTACTAGATTTCTTATGTGTAACCTTTTGGCTGAAGAAAGTCCTCTCTCTTATTTGCATGTGAATGTTTATTGTACCTTTTATGGAGGTGTCCTTCAAGTTGAAATCTCTCATTTTCTTGCTCAAGGATCCTGCAAACTCCTTTTCTTTCTTGAAAGAAAGTCATTAGTTTCTTCAAGATACAAAACATTCATCTACCATATCTTTAACTAGATGACTCAATACACGATATGACACTAGTTGAATGTTGAGTCACTTTACTCAAGAGATTGCCTAAGTATAAGCAAATACATATCACTTGAACTAAAGAGATAGTTTCATTAACCAAGATGGTTCAAGGACAAGCATGTGAGGCAATAGGAAGATTTATCAAGGTCAAATCAATTTCTTATTTTCAAAGTTAATTTAGTTTAGATTTTATTTGCTTAAGATAATTATCAATAAGACACGCTAGCTAAGTTTTAATCAACTTATCTTAAACAGTTGTTTCTATCAAAATTCAGATTATGATTTATTTATTATCAATAAATTATGATTCATTAGAGTTAGATTGAAATCTTGCACATGATGAGAATACAATCTGGTCTACTAGCTGTATGATAAAATAAGTATTCTATCATGCTTCAATACAGCTTTAAAAACAATAGATCTACCTTGCTCATTCTTTTCAAATTCTACAAGATGAGGTCATAGAATACCTTCTTCATGCCAATCTTCTATAAGAGTTTTCTTGTGGACTAACTTTGGTCAATGAAGATCCTCTTTCTTGTTTCTCTTAATTTGGAGTTTGAGAGAAGATGTTAATTCATTCATCATACATTTTTCAAACTCACCTTGCATGAGCTTAGTAAAATCTTCATATAAATCCTCGTTTGTAGAACCAAAAAGTGATATCATCAATGTATACTTTGAGCAAATAAGATATCACAAATTCTTCTTTTTGATGCATAGATTTATCACTATTACTTTCTATCAAAAAGTTACTCAAGCTTTTATGTCATGTATATTGGTGCATGTTCCAAATCACATATTGTTTTATCATATTTGTAATGAGTGTTTTCTACACATTCATTTGACAGACTATAAAGCTCATGAAGCAAGCAAATGATAATGGTGATCTTTACTTCTAATCATGCAAGGATTTCATCAAGATCTAATTCATCTTTTCTTGATTGAATCTTTTAGTAGTCACCAATTTTTCTTCATTAAGTACATTTCTGAAAACTCAATTTGGTTCTAATTATTAACAAGTTTTCAGATTTTATCGACAAGATTTCAAATTCTCTTTCTTTTAAAAATGATTTAGTTTAACTTGACCAATTCTAATCTTGTTCATTCTTCTTAAGGTGTTTTAGTTTTAGATTGTTATATGTAAGAAAAAAGATTAACATATACATATATAATCTGATTTTAGTGACTTGATGAAAGATCATTAGTCTCATAAAATGACTTGATATTTCTACAACTAGGATCTTTTCATTGAATATTTTATATGCATTGCTTGATGAATGATACCCAAAGATAGAAGTATCTTTATCAGATTTGGCATTATTTTCATAAGAACATATCAAGCATAATATGTACGACTGAAAAATATGAGAGATATGCAATAGTTCATTTTTTATTTTTCAGAAGATTAAAAGAAGTTTTCATCAAAAATAGATCTAATAGAAATCATATGTATGACAAGCAGTGATGATAGCTTTTAAAATTTATTTAAGTAGATGACTATCATACTCAATTGTCTTTTTCATTTCTTCAAGAATTCTATTAACCCTATTTTACTTATGGTGTCCTTGGAGCTGAAATAATTGAATTTAATATTATTTTCTGTATAACCTTTATCAGGATTTTGGTTTTCAACACTGTGCCATGATACTCTTTATCTTCGCAGTTTGGAAACCTTTTTCATTTGAAACACTTTTACAAGATTTAGCAGATACAGAAAAATACTTCAGTTTTATTTGCCAAGAACAAATCCAATGTAAGCTTTTGAAAACTTAGTGTTGGAAACAACTTCTTTAGATTTAGAGATTGGTTTTTGTTTGTTTCCTTAGTTAATATGCATAGCAAACTTTGACCTTGCAGAAGATAATCTAAGTAAACCAATGACAAGATCTTTTGAGATTAAGTACATACTAGCTTGAGTTGATTTTATATCCCAAGGATGGTTTCTTTAATCTTGGTATTCATAGTGCATATATTCAAAGGCATACCGAGTGCATATTTTCATATCTATGATCGATAAACAATAATGCCATGAATAAAAACTCTCAATCAAGCATATAGAGAATTCATAGAGTTATTCTTAGCAACTTATCCAATAGTGAGTAAATCATACTATAAGATGAAGTGATTTGATTATATTTCCAAAAGTATTTTCCATATCACAAAATTGATCAATACTTGCAATTCATATTTTAATCAAATACTAAAGCAAAAATAATGATGAGATGCAAGGGTTACTGATTTCATTATTATTATTTTTAATCACTTTTCATAATTATATTTTAAGTTTCAATTTTTTTGACGTGTGTCTAGAACACCCATTTGTATGAAAGTTCTATTTGTTCCATGGGTATCTTGGCACACCTACATCTATATCCTCATATTTTCATTTTGGGTACCCAAGCTTGCTTGGGTCCTTGAGAGTTAGGACATATGGTTTCTTTTGGAACCCAAATTTGTTTAATTGTAATAACTTTACCACTTGATTTAATTATGTTAGAACGATAGGTAAAGTTGTTATGTCCATTCTTTTCATGTTTGAAATAAGTTAACTTATTTAATGGTTTGCTTGATGCATTGATAACCTTTTTCTCTAGAGATTTATTGTTAAGTAAAGGAGTCAAGCCAAGTTTTGGTTTATCATAAGCAACATATTGGCTTTCAAACATTATTTTTAATCATTCTGAACTTACAGTAAATTTGTTAATAAAAAATTTTAATTGATTAATTTCTTTACTTAAGTTTTGATTTGTTTTGATTAAGCTATGATTTTTCTGAATTAATTCTTCTGAAATTAACCCTAAGCTTTTATATTCAGAATTTAGTTTGTCATGTATTTCAGCAATAGAATTTTTTTCTTTTGAAATTTCCAAATTAAGTTTTTTAAGATTTTTATTTTTCATAGCTAATTCTTTACATTCACCATACAAATCATGAAAAGCATTTAAAAGTTCATCATAAGAAAATTCTTCTTGAAAATCATTTGATGTAAAAGTAGATTCAGATTTTACCTTATCTTCTTGTGCCATAAAGCAAAAGTTAGTCACCTCTTGTAGTTCTTTGGAGCTAAAATCATCGTTGTTGCTCCTAGCTCTCATTTTCTTGCTTGACTCTTCCTTGGTCAAAACTTTCTTTCTTTTTATCTCTTTCTTTCTTTCTTCTTGCTTCCTCTTCTTCCCTGTCTTTAGGAAGCTTTTGAATCTTTCGGTGTTCGGGAATGGATCCTTGTTTCCATTACCGAACTCTTTATTTTTTGAACTGATCTGTCTTTCAGACTGTTCTTCTCTAGGAGTCGACTCGTACAAATTGGGAGTCGACTCGGCTAATGTGGAAGATTCTGCAATCTCATTGTTAGTACGCAATTGAAGTACATGTGAGCTAATCTGAGATTTATCATAAATAATTGTTAAAGTATCCCAGATTTCTTTAGCAGATAAGCATGCAGAAATCTTATGAAATATAGATTCATGGATAGCACAATATAGAAAGTTCATGGCGTCAGCATTCAATTGTGCTAACTCTTTTTCATTGACATTTTGAGAGAGTGTGTGAGGTCCATCTATAATGATATTCCATATTCTATAGTTTTGTGATTGAACAAAAATTTTCATTTTAGCTTTCCATTGAATATAATATGTTCCATCAAACAGTGGAGGTCTGTTTATGGAAAGTCCCTCGGCAAATAATATGTTATGTGGGGTTGTCATAATCTTTAGCTCTAGTCGGTTAAGACTATAATTAATAGAAGAGCACCTGCTCTGATACCACTTGTTGCCCAGTAGATACAACCCAAGAGGGGGGTGAATTGGGTGTTTTAAAAACTTTTTGTCTGATTAACAGAAAACACACAAGTGTATGTGCAAAAGTGAAACTAAAGTTGTAACCACAGTCAATCGCAAACACAAAAGTTTATAGTGGTTCGGAGCTTCCACTGCTCCTACATCCGCTCTCCAAGCACTTTTGGGAATTTCCACTATAATCAGCGATTACAGTCCGGTAGTTTTGCGAGTGCACTACCCAACTCGTTGTTTTACACCGGGCTAACAACGAACCCTACAATCCGGTAGTTTTTCGAGTGAACTACCCAACTCGTTGTTTTACCCCGGGCTAACAACGAACCCTACAATCCGGTAGTTTTTCGAGTGAACTACCCAACTCGTTGTTTTACCCCGGGCTAACAACGAACCCTACAATCCCCCAATTTTAACTTAGGCTTGGGACGCCTATCCCTTGTTCCAAGTCCCTTGACTGGAACAAGCACAATATTCAAACGTTTTACAAAGATTTAAAAGCTCTTATGAAAGCAAATATAGCAATGAGAAATAACAAAATCGGAAGAACCCTTTTTGCCGTTGGAAGCGTGGATGATGGTGGTTCTTCTGATGTGGATCACGTTGGCTTGAATGCGAGCTTTGATTGCCAAGTGGGAGTGAGTAGATGAGCACGAAATCAGATGAAGAAGGCTTGAATGCACTTGATTTCTCCTCTTTAAAGCACCAACTCCCTTGAACCTCTTTTTCTTTCTTCTCTCTTGAATGATCTTATGTTTGGCTTGTGAGAAGATGTTGGAAGGCACTTAGGAGGTCCCTTTTATAGCCCAAAAAGCAATATATCCGTTAGACACAAAAATATAGCCGTTTGAAATTCAAACAAACCTGCAAAAGTGTGTCAGTCGCGTCCCAGGCGCTCCGGAGACGTCTCCGCTTCAACGCGAGACGTCTCGGCTGTATAAATTTACTTTTCACTTTGTTTGGGGTCGACTCGGCACTTTACGGGGACGTCTCGGGATGTTTGCGCTTTTTGCATGGGGACGACTCCGCGACGTCGGGGACGACTCTGCAGTTTTATCACCGAAAAATAAGTCCTCTAGAATCTCCTGAGAGAGTCGACTCCGCGCTTTCTGGGGACGTCTCGGGAAGTTTGCTTTTTATGCGTGGGGACAACTCCGCGTCCTTCGGAGACGACTCGGGCGCATCCCTTGAAATCGGTCTTTCTGCTGCCTCTGAGAGAGTCGACTCCGCAGAGTCAGGAGTCGACTCCGACCCTGCGAGACGCCTCGCCAGGTGCCGGGGACGTCTCCAGACGTGCCAATTCTTCCTGTTCGTGCCAGAAACGTCTCTGTGACAAACCGGAGACGTCTCGGCTGTCCCTGATCTGTTTTCTTCATCTCAAAAATTCTTCAATAAATCCTTGAAAAATATAGGAACTTGCCTAGACATTTCTTAACAATATTCTTAATTAAACACCTGAAATCCTCAAATAAATTGTTAAGATAAAGGAAATTATACTCTAGTGTTTTGTGTTCATCAAAATCCATTAGGGGGTCAACAATATATAAAAACAAACTTGATGAAAATGGAATTGTAATAAGGAATAAGGCTAGACTAGTGGCAAAGGGGTATAATCAAGAAGAAGGTATAGATTTTGATGAAACCTTTGCTCCCGTGGCTAGACTCGAGGCAATTAGATTATTATTAGCATTTGCATGCTCTAAGGATTTCAAATTATTTCAAATAGATGTAAAAAGTGCATTTTTAAATGGGTATATTAATGAGGAGGTGTATGTAGAACAACCTCCTGGTTTTGAAAATCATCAATACCCTAATCATGTGTATAAACTGAACAAAGCACTTTAAAATTTGAAACAAGCACCTAGAGCATGGTATGAAAGACTTAGCAAATTTCTACTAGAACATGAGTTCTCTAGGGAAAATGTAGATACAACACTGTTTCTAAAGAAGAAAAACAAAGATTTGTTAGTAGTGCAAATTTATGTTGATGATATTATTTTCGGTGCTACTAACAATCGCCTCTGCGAGGAATTTGCTGATTTGATGCAGAGTGAATTTGAGATGAGCATGATGGGAGAGCTGAACTTTTTCCTCGGACTTCAAATCAAACAATCTGAAGAAGGGATCTTCATCAATCAAGCTAAATACATCAAGGAGATGCTTAAGAAGTTTGATATGGAGGGAAACAAGTCAATCAGCACACCCATGAGCTCATCATGCAAATTAGACCAAGATGAATCAGGTAAATCTGTAGATCAAAAGATGTATAGAGGTATGATAGGATCTTTATTGTATCTCACTGCAAGTAGACCTGATATCATGTTTAGTGTATGCATGTGTGCTAGATATCAGTCTAATCCTAAGGAATCTCATCTAATTGCAGTCAAGAGAATCTTTAAATACCTAATAGGAACAAAAAATATAGGTTTATGGTATTCTAAAGAATCTAGCCTGAACTTAATAGGATACACAGATTCAGACTTTGCTGGTTGTAAACTTGATAGAAAAAGCACCAGCGGGTCGTGTCAATTCTTAGGAGAAAATCTAATCTCATGGTTTAGCAAGAAACAAAACTCGGTTGCATTATCTACTGCTGAAGCTGAATATGTTGCAGCCGAGAGTTGTTGTGCTCAAATCATGTGGATCAAACAACAATTGGAAGATTATGGAATTAAACAAGATAAAATTCCTATTAATTGTGATAATACTAGTGCTATTAATCTAACTAAAAATCCAATTCAGCATTCAAAAACTAAACATATTGAGATAAGACATCACTTCATAAGAGATCATGTACTGAATGGTGATGTGACACTTTAATTTGTTTGCACTGATGATCAATTAGCTGATATCTTCACAAAACCCTTGTGTGAAGAGAGATTTAGTGTGCTTAGGAGAGGATTAGGAGTGATTGATCCATCCTAGTGATATTCTCTTCTAGTTCATTGATTTTGATGATTATCTTGTGTTAAATATGGAGTTTCTTATCAAATCAGATCATAACTTAGTGATTGTCCCTTGGTTGGTACGAAAATAGCATGATTTTTAGGTGCGTGCCAGAGTTCGAGTCGACTCGAGTAAGTTTCAGAGTCGGCTCACACGGGGGAGTCGACTCGCACATAGACGGAAGTCGACTCGAGATCGATGGCAGCATAAGGGGAGTCGACTTGCCCATAGACGGGAGTCGACTCGAGGTCGATGACAGCATTAGGGGAGTCGACTCGCGCATATTTTGGAGTCGACTCGAGGTCGAGTCGACTCGAGACTTACAGGAGTCGACTCGCGGTCGGGATCCGAGTTTTTAACCCTAATCCAAGCGTTTAATCAAAACTTCTATTCACCGCCGCCACTGTTCACAAACCCTAGAGCCGTCTCCTACTTCGTCTCCGACCGTCGTTAGGGCTTTTCCGTCGACCTTCTTCCGTCCCTTAGGGTTTTACCCCATCCCTAGGTCAACCATGCCCCGTAAGTCGGTTGTCTCAAGCTGGAAGAGGCCCCAACCCGCGACCGGTGCTGAGCGACGGTCCAAAGCTCGGAACGATCCCGTGAGGCCACAACCTCCGGCTCGTTCCCCGCCGAGGCCGGTTCCCTCGCGACCGTGCGCCGGGAAGGCGGTCTCCACCGGGAGATACGTTAACTTCGACTATCTCTCCCGGGAGGGCTTCACTATAGGAGATAGGTTGAGGGCCCAGGGACTCGAGTTCTTTTGTTCACTAGATCTCCCCACATACCCAGGTCTAGTTAGGGAGTTCTATGGACCGTAGCGGGTGTCCCATTATTTATTTCGGAGAATATCATTGCTCAAATCCTCCATCTTCCCCAAGTAGGGGTATCTCCTACTCATCCTGAGGATAGGACTGAGGCCCTTACGGCCATTTTAGGGAGTCCACCCCAGTCCCCACTCGATGAGGTGTCCGCTAGTTCACTGTCAGTTGAAATGCGGCTCCTCTTGAGTATCATCTCTAGGACCCTTTTCCCTAAGACCGGCCGCTTTGATTTTGTATCTGAGAGGGACCTAGCCCTTATGTTCTACATCCTTCAGGATACTCCAATTAACTTTCCCAAACTCATTTACAGATACCTATGTGAGCCACTAGACAGACCTAGGCTCACCCTTCCTTATGGGATGCTATACACTCTTATCTTTAGGGAGTCTGAGATCCCCATTCCTGAGGGGGAAACCTCTCGCGCACTGCGATGGACAGATCGCATGGGTGAGGGAACCCTACACAGGATGGGATTTCATAAGGTAGAGGAAACCTGGGTCAGAAAACCATCCTCCTCCACACCTACCACTAGACGTTCCCCCAGTCCTGATCCAGATTCAGACTTTCCTACCTTTCCCTCCACCTCAGCACCCTCCACCTCAGCCGGACCCTCCTCCTCAGCTCCACCCACTCAGCCGATGGAGGTCCGGATTTCTCCTGAGCAGCTCTGGGAGTTGCGGCAGGAGATTGTGCGGGATCTTCGGGACGACCTGCTGAGGGAGCTCCGAGGTCCAGCCACTGCCCCTTCTTCTGCGTTGGTTCCCTCACTTTCAGCCATGACCGAGATGACGGCTCATCTGAGGGAGGAGATCTTCAACGTCAGGAGCCTGATACAAGCCCAATTCTCCAACATGAGCGATGTCACAAGCAACACAAGACAGATGCGAGATGACATCCGACACGACATGGGCAGCCTGAATCAGGGGGCCGAGCGCTTGGCGAATGTCTTGATTGCCAAGTTGGACACACTCCAGCAGACTCTGACCGAGCTATCCACGACGCACAGTAGGGCCACCTCGGCCATTATCACCCAGCTAGGGAACGTCACGGATGGAGTCAGTCTCCTAATGGAACAATCCAGACTGAGGGGAGGAGCCACATCCTCGAGGAAGCCCTAGCTTATTTTGTTTACTTTGACATGTATTTACTGCTTTACTTATTGTATTCACAAATGTACTTACATATACATCAATACAATGAGTAGACAATTTTCTTCAATATTGTGCACATTGATCTCTACTTGCTTGTGTGTTCTGCTTTCTTCCTTTTTGATATGATGACAAAAAGGGGGAGAAATATTTAATAGATATGTAAAAGGAATCAAAATGAAAATCAATTAAAAAAAAACTCTTAAAACACATAATAATTTGTTCTTAGTGAATTCGATACCTCGAGGCTAATTATCTCTCTGTTGGAGCTCCTAATGGAGTAATCTCCAGAATCTATTCGAGGGATATTCGGAGATTAGTTGAATCCTACTTAAGAACAAATTGGCAGATTTTTCCTCTAAAAACTAAAAATTTAAGTTCAAAAGCTTTCATACACTAAAAGAAATTTCAGAGAATCAAAACAAAGTTGAATGCATGTGTTGAGGGGGAGAATCTGAATTTTTAAGAAAGCAAAATCATTAAATATATATAAGCCAAACAATTGATTGCATGACATGAAGGCTTATATAATTCCAAATGAAAGGGGGAGCTTTAACTTCGAAATTTATTGTTTCACACCTTTCAAGTTTGGATAAATTAAATAACCAGACACTTGAATTCATTTTAAAATTTTATTATAAATTTCCTTGTTTGTTGAGCAATTCACTTTATATATACTCAATGTTTTGTCATCATCAAAAAGGGAGAGATTGTGGAGTGATTGATTATAACCCTATTTGATTTTGGTGAGCTCAAAGCATTTGAGTATATCTTATGTTTACTAATGAATTCAATCTAGTGTTTCAGTGAAAATCTTGTAAATTTGTGGTTAAGTGTCTCTAGATTTGGTTCAAGACATTTTGGATAAGTTAAGAAGTCAACTTGAACCAAAGTCTGAGACTCGAGTCGACTCCGGGATATTACGAGTCGACTCCAAGCGTATCAGAAGCATTGGCACAGGCGCGAGTCGACTCCGGAACATTACGAGTCGACTCCGACTGAGAACAGACAGACGAACAGAAAGACCCAACTCACAACCTATCAGCGAGTCGACTCCGATGCTTGCCGAGTCGACTCCAGAGTAGTATGAGACGACTCCAGGGAGTTACAGACAGAAAGACAGAGAAGACATTTTGGACCCTGAGAGCCGAGTCGACTCCTGAGGAACGCGAGTCGCCTCCGATGGTTGGCAGGTCGACTCCAAAGGAAGCGAGAGTCGACTCTCAGTGTTATACAAGGCAAAAGTCAGAGAGCAACTTTCGGGCACTGAGAGCCGAGTCGACTCCCGCAAAGCCCGAGTCGACTCCGAGACAGTGCGACCCCAAAAAGACAGAAGACAGTATTGTTGTCTCTGAGACGCGAGTCGACTCCAAGACACTTCGAGTCGACTCCAAGGCAGCGCTACTCCAAAAAGACAGAAGACTGTTTTTCGGATACTGAGAGCCGAGTCGACTCCGAAACAGTCCGAGTCGACTCCAAGACTGCACGAGCTAAAAGACAGAAGATCGGGAGTTCGGGCTCTGAGCGCCGAGTCGACTCCCAGAATTTCCGAGTCGACTCGAGTGAGTGAAGTTGAAGAATATCTCTATGAATTCCTTGGAATGAGCTGACTCCAAAAGTGCAAGGTCAGCTCCAGATTTTGGCGAGTCGACTCCGGGTTAAGTCGAGTCGACTCCCAGTCGAGAAGACCACTTTAATTCAAATCCGGAACAGTTGCCGAGCCGACTCCAGAAAAGCATGAGTCGACTCCTGCTACAGCCGAGTCGACTCCAGATCGCGCGAGTCGACTCCGATCCCAACGGACACATTGTCAGGATGTGCAGAATGTGCAGAACGGCTAGTAAAGTGTGTCTAACGGCTAGTTTCCGTGGGGAATGGTTTAAATAGCCACAGAGGACTGTAGCAAAGCAGAGAAGTAACATTCCTTTTAAAGAAAACACAATAACTTCATCTGCCAAAGGGATTTCAACGGAAAAGAAGGAAGAGAGCCATTAACTCCATTCAACCAACTCTTCCCAGCATCAAAGAAGTCTCCTTCTGCCTTCAAGTCTTCCAGACGTTCAAGAGGAGACCCAAAGTTCGAGAAGCCCTCCTCTACATCGTCATAAAATAGTTTGAGGGCTCTTAACTTCTCTATTGTTTATATTGCTGAATATCTGCTTTCTTAGAAGCTGTATTTTTCTCTTTGTTCCTTCTTTTCATTTGGTCCTTACTTGATTCAATCAGGGGATTGAATCAAGGGTGTATAGGTTTGTTGGTGAGCCTAGGTTGAAACCAACGTGTAAGGGTTCGATTGTGATCCCGGAAAAACAATCGGGTGGTTCTAGTCGGTGAGCCTGGGAAAACCGACCGAGTTCGTTGTGACCTCGTAAAACAACAAGTTGGGTTGTGAGCTTGTAAAACAACCGGCTGTAATCCGAGGGGTTATAGTGAATTCCCAAGTGAGGCTTGGGGAGTGGACGTAGGAGCAAGGGTTAGCTCCGAACCACTATAAAATCATTGTGTTTGTGATTGCATTTGTCTCTCTTACTTTCATTTCATTCACTGCACATAGCATCTAATTAATCAACTTGCAAAAAGTATTAATTAGTATCTCACAAACCATTTAATTGTAATAATTATTTTAAAATCCAATTCACCCTCCCTCTTGGGTTGTCTATCTGGGCAACAACATTTAATGTATTGCATAAAAAATAGAAATTAAACGAAACCTAGAACAAGGATTGCACGAAAGGAAATTGCTTGACTTCATGAAAAGAAAACTAATTACAAAAAGTAAAAAAGAAGATTGGACATGAAGCCTGATGCTTCTTTATTCTGCAAATAAAAAAATAAAATAAAAATAAGAAAATTCCTTTCTCTCCCACGATGGAAAAACCCTTCTTCTTCTTTTTTTTTTTATTCTTTTCCTTCAAGAACAGAGCATGGCTCTGTTCTTTCCTCACTTGGCCCCCCCAACCGAGCTCCCTTCTTCTTCCTTTGGACCAGCCGGCCACTACCCCCTCCCCCCTCTCCTCCTTTCGTTTTCCCCTATTTATAGACGCCACAGCATGGAGAGGAGGAGAAACGGGCGAGCGTGATCTGTGGGGCGGATCCGGACGCGTCATCCACAATGGGAGAGGCTGAAAACGCCGGGAGGAGGTAACGGACGCGGGATCGCTGGGACGAGGCGATCGTCCGGGTTGCTTGGATCACGGATGCGGACGGCTGGGTGGATTGCGGAGGATGTGGAAGGAGCTGGGATGGATGCCACGGCTATGAGGAGGACGTGACCTTGCTTCTTCGGGTCAGGCTGGTGCGATCGCGGAAGGAAGGAGATATGGGCTGAGGCGGAGGAGATGCTGCTGTAAGAAGCCGATCACGGGAAAGATCCGGGTGCTGGGAGGAGGCTGGATCGCTAATCACGGCTGGCTGGGAACGTGATCGACGGGAGGAAGAAGACGTGGATGCTGCGTCGGATGGAAGGAGGGGCTGGCGGGCTGAGGCGGAGGCTGCCGTGGGACCACTGCTAGCATCATGGGAGGCTTGGATTCCATGGGAGAGGGGGCTAGCCGTGGGATGATGGCATTGAAGACGGGAGGAGGCGTTCACGGCTTGGATCCGGGCGCTGGGATGCGATGCTTGGTTTTTCAGAATGGGCGCACAGCTCTGTGAGGCGGGATCACGGAATGCGGATGGGATGAATCCTTTCTTCTCCCCTTCTTTCGCACGGGATGAAGCTGGGATGGATGCCATGGCTGTGAAGGAAGGTGAGGACGCGTAGATGCTTCACATGCGTGGGAGCTTGATCTGATCACGAGATGGATGGCTGTGATGACGGCGTGATCCGTGGGATGCTAGGAGGACTCGTTGACGATGCGAACGGAGTGGATTTATTTGGGATGTTGATGATTGGCTGGGCAGATGGCCGAGAAGAAAATGATCGTGGGGCCTTGATGCGGGACTGATTTGGTAGGTGACTTGATGGACGGCGCAGGATTTCATGCTTGCATGGCAGCTGGAGAATTTGTTGAGCTCGAGCTGCCAGGCATTGGGCTCAAACCCAATGTTATTGGGTCTCTTGGATTCCTTGCACTCAAACACAAATACAACGTTAATTAATTAATTTTATCATTAAAGATTAACTATAATACTAATTAAGATGATACGACAATTGCACTTTTGTGCTCTTATCACACCCTCCAACTAGCTTATTGCTAGTCTCTAGCAATTTAGTGCGAAAATGATAAAATAAGAGTGCAAAAGTGTTATTTATTAGATAAATATACTAAGATAAATATTCACTTTCGTAGAGCATTACGATTGCACTTAGCACGTGCAACAAGCCGTTAAACCCCTAGGTTACCCTAGTGGACGAGTATTGTCTCGTGAGGGTTTGCAGTGAAGTTACCCACAAACTTCAATCCATCAGGAATTTCCAATTTTTAACTCAAAATTTGAATAAGTATTACTGTATGAAACTAGAATTGCAAGGACAATGGAGACTTATTGCTATTATATTTAAGCAGGGTCTAACTCAAGTTTCATGACACCCTATCTATCTGCTAACAAGTCAAGAATGTAGTGATGTGCAAGATAGTATCATATAAATGAGTGGCTTTCACTTACTTCCAACATGATCACTCCAATTTTCAAGACTTTCTAGAGTTAAATGGTAATGAACACCCGAGATTTATTTATTTATTTTTATTTATTTATTTATTTATTTTTATTTTAACAGACTGAATGCTAAGAAGAATGACTTGTGCAATATCTGGCCTTATTAAGCTTTCTAGCTGACCCATGTAGCAAGTGTTAGGCCAATGACTCCTGATCCAGATGGCTCAGGGCACTAGGTGTAGAGACATCCTAACAGGCTTAATAACTCAAGTTAACTAGGCTTCAAAGCCAAATTAGTCACTCAGAATTTAATCTCAATCATTCTCACCTTTTTACGCGAACACTCGCTGCTTGCTAGGCAAGAGGCCCGGTTACTCAGTGAGAAGACATAAAATAAACTCATTATTTTATTTTATTTCATCTTTTTTTTTGATTAGGGTGTTCATCATACATATAACTTTAAATTATCCTGAAGATTAAAAGTATTCATATTAGTTGCAAGTTTACATACCCCACTATTCATGTGCTTATGTGTAGGTACTAAATCATCTTGTATCATGTTAGCAGAAGATAGGTGGGGCGAAAATTCAAGCTAGAACTGCTATCATATTCCTTAACTCAAAGCTATTGTCAAAGCAATTTCTACTTTGCACAGCCAAAAAAATTTAAAATTTGAGTTAAAATTTTAAAATCCCTTTTTTTAAAAATTTTAAATTTTTTTTAATTGCATAAAAAAAACAAAAATATTCTCACCCCCATACCTAAATCTAACATTGTCCTCAATGTTAAAGAAGATTTAAAGCAGTAATAGGACATAGGAGAAGTTACCTGATATGGGTGGATAAAGTGACAATTGGGGCCAAAAACCCCCAAACCTGCATGTTAGTAATGTAGTGATTTTTTTTTTTTGAAAATTACATATTGGGTTGCCTCCCAAGAGCGCTAAGTTTTATGTCTTCAGTCAGACAAAATGTAAATCCCCCTTTTTTTTCAACCATTATCTAAGAATAGTTTTGGAAGAGTTCGATGAAGAACAGTCGGCTGATGACAATCTATGCTCATAAGGGGAACAGAACTAAGGGGCGCATGCTTGACCCCTTCCTCGGAATGAGCAAGGTAAGCTTCTAAAGGGTCCTTATTATAAGTTTGTAAGAAAGTCTCCTGAACCAGACTTTCAATCATGTCAACTTCATTGATTTCTTTGTCGTCTGGTGGTTGTTTACTTATGTTGAAGACATTAAGCTCGACTTTCATGTTGCCAAAAGATAACTTCAGCATCCCATTTCGACAGTTGATCACAGCATTTACTGTGGCTAAGAAAGGTCTACCTAAAATTATAGGTGTGTGACTGTCTGGATGTATTGCAGGTTCAGTCTCAAGGATAACGAAGTCCACAGGATAGTAAAACTCGTTTACTTTCACTATTACATCCTCTACAATCCCCTTGGGGTACTTCACTATCCTATCTGCTAAGGAAAGGGTAATATTTGTAGGCTTTAATTCCCCCAAACCTAACTTTTGGTCCACATAGTAGGGAAATAGGTTCACACTGGCTCCTAAATCTAATAGAGCTCTCTGGATGATCATCTCTCCTATTTTTATTTCAATGGTTGGGCAACCAGGGTTTTTGAATTTCGGGGCAATCTGTTGTTGAATGAGAGATGAGGCTTGTGCAGCCATAACAGCTTGCCTAGGAATGCTGGTTTTTCTTTTGACCATGGTGAGGTCTTTCAAGAATTTTGTATAGGAGGGAATTTCTCTTATGGCATCGAGAAAAGGTATATTTATCCGAACAGTTTTAAAGACTTCCATGATTTCATCAAAGTTAGATTGTTTCTTGGAGTCCTGAAGTCTATTGGGAAAGGGAACCTTAGATTTGTATGTTTCTATGGGTTCTTCATTTTTGTCTGATTTATCCTGTTCTTGACCCCTCTTCTGAATAGGATTCTTATCGGATTCAGTTTTATTTTCTTTTTCATGTTCAGGAAGTTGGACTTTATTGTCCACTTGCTTGCCAGACCTTAAAGTGGTAATTGCCTGGACTTCATAGTCGGATTTTCATTAGAATTGATTTGATACTGACCTATCTGACCTTGATTTTGTTGTCTACTAGGGTTAGGCACTGGTTGACTAGGTAGTTCACCTTTCTTCCTATCCCCTAGAGAGTTAGCTATTTGGCTCAGACTAACCTCAAGTTTTGCAATTGCTTGCGCATGGAATTGGTTAGTCTGGGCTTGGGCTGTATTGGTCTGTTGTTGTTGCTTGATAAAATCTTGTTGTTGTTTTATCATATTAGCCATCATGGTTTCTAATTGTGAAGGTTGCTGTGGGATAGGGGCATTATAAGGAGGCACAGATGGAACCAATGGTTGGTTCATTTGTGATGGACCTATCCTGGAAAGTTGTTCTGAAAACCTGGTGGACCACCTTGATGCTGAATAGGTTTATTTTGCTTGTATGAGAAATTTGGGTGGAACCTATTATCAGGGTAGTAAACTGGGCTGAACGAGTTGGGAGTGGGCTTCTTAAAGGCACTATATGAATTTAGAGCATTTGCTTGCTCGGCCTTTATGGTGGGCAGATTAGGACAGCACTCCACTAGATGCTCTGGACTGTTACATAAGACACACAAACTATATGACTCGTGATCCACTTTCATGACGGGATTTGACTCTTTGTATGAACTCGAACTAGTGAAAATAGTGAAAGCATCAAACTTTTTACTTAAGTTGTTCATTCCAGTCACCAGATTGGACATGACATTTTTATGTTCTGGATCTATTTTCATTTCATAATTACCTAGTTTTCTAGATTCGAACTCATCTCTATTTACTTCCTCACCATAGCTACTCCAATTTTGGGCATTTTCAGCTAAGTCAACAAGAAATTCATAGGCTTAATCTGGGGTTTGGTTCATGAACCTACCCTTGTGCATGGACTCAATCATGTTCCTATATGCTGGAGGTAATCCTCTGTAAAAGAAATGTACTAGATCAGTCTTGTCAAGCCCATGATGCGGGCACTTAACCAAAAGATCATGAAATCTTTCCCAAAGTTGAGAAAATTCCTCCTTAGATTTTCCTCTAAAAGTTCTTATGGCATCCTTAATTTTTTCAGTTTTTACTATGGGATAGAACTTAGCCATGAACTTCCTAGATAGTTGTTCCATGATGTGATGGAATTTGAAGCAAGGGAATACAGCCATGCAGCAGCACGATCCTCTAAAGTCATGGAAAACAACCTTAATTTAATACCCTCTTCATCTAAGTTTTGATTTCTAAATGTTTGACAGATTGTCAAAAATTTATTTAGATGAATGTAGGGTTGTTCACTCTCGAACCCATGAAACTTGGGTAACATGTTTATTGTTGCAGCCCGAATCTCGAATTGGGCTGCATTATTAACTGCTAATACTATGCAAGTAGGGGGACTAGCGGATGCGGGTGCAAACAACTCATTCAAAGTTCTGATATGTTCACCCATTGTAGAGATTGACGGTTGGTTTACAGTTCGCAGGTTGTGATGAAAAGTTCTGTCAATCTTAGGATCAAATGGGGTTAACTTATCTCTTAATGACCTTCTACCATGCATACATTATCAACAATTCATTAGATTTGACTCCTAAAATAAACGAAATCCTAAGAGAAGAGAAGGGCTAGACACAGATGACCACAACCAACACCACACAACAATTTGACCCTATTAGTCTTAGAATTAAGTGAGGTTTAGTAGCTTCTTAAATCTAATTGCACAGAGATTTATCAGGTTAAAAAGTTTCTGAAATTCTCTCTAGATTAGACAGCTCCTAATCTCCCTTTCAGATTAAGCTTGAGCTTACCAGTTGAGCAATCCAGTAACCAGTGACCAGGAAAGTCCCGGGGTGTGTGGTGGTGCCAGAAGGGATACACCGATACCACAATACCCGTAACAGTTCTCACTGTTGTAAAACTTTCCTAGACATCACCAATTACTAAATTCTCACTGGAGTGGCTTTCAGCCGCTTCTTTCTAAGAGCCTAATTGAGCTCGAAAACCCTAAGGCCAATGTCTAATTGATTTTAATTTAATTTGGCTTAGGATATGTATGCAAGGTGGCGATTTTTGGGCTAAGGACAGGTAATGACTTTCCGACCTTATCTTTTTAATGGGTTTTGCCCTTAAATTATTTTATGCAAATGTTTAGTACTAAATGCAGCAAATAATCAATAATTTTTTTAAAAAAAGTTTATGCAATGTCATTAGGTTGTACTGATTAAATGAGCAAGCAAAATTATTTTTTTTATATTTACGATTTTTTATTTTTTTATTTTTATTATTTTTTTATTTAAATTTTTATATAGCAATAGCATGAATGTAAACTAAACACAATTCTTATGCGTCAGTCAATCTCCGAATGCCCGTTGAATAAGCTCTGGAGATTACTCCGTAAGGAGTCCCAATAGAGGTATGATAACCTCGAGAGATTGTACCCTATCAATTACTAATAAAAATAATAAAAAAAATTTTTATTAATTTAATTAATTTTTTTAATTTAAATTTCAAATTTCGAATCTCAGAATTCAAATTTTGAATTTAAAATTTTTTTTGCATTTTTTAATTTTGGAATTGTTTTTTTAATTTTAAATTTTTTTTTGAATTTTAAATTTCAAATTTCAAAATTTAATAACTACGAAATTATTAACTAGAAATTATCAAAATAAGAAAAATTAATAAAAATAAAAATAAAAACTTACTATCGGAGTGCGTTCACTCCGAGCATCCAAAATCCGATTTGATCTTCGTGATCGTTCTTGCTTCTGGTGAGTATTCCCGCCTGTCACGCGGGCGACCCGGGTTCGATCCCCAGCAACGGCGCCAAAATTTTGTTGTGCTGATTCCTGTTTAACTAAAAATATGCTAAACAGATCATTGTTAGAACCAATAAACAAAGTTTAAATTTAATTTACTCTTACCTGTTCTACCCGAAGAATAGTGGTTGTAAGAGGTCGATCCACAGGGAGGCGATTGGAGTTGCATAAAAATTAGAACGTTCACTCGGATTTGAAATTGATTTTTGAATGATAAAAGGAAAACATTATTTTGAGGATGTTGATGGATTCTCTAGTCTACCGGAGAATATTTTTTAATTGAAATTAACTAAAAGACAGGTATTTAAATTCGAAAAGCATTTATATGTTTAACTAATCAAAGAAAAGCTTTGGCATAAATTAAAATGGATAAAAACAAGAGGATTGAAGTGAACACAAATTGCAAAAAGGAACATTTAATGTATTGCATAAAAAACAGAAATTAAATGGAACCTAGAACAAGGATTGCACGAAAGGAAATTGCTTGACTTCATGAAAAGAAAACTAATTACAAAAGGTAAAAGAAAGATTGGACATGAACCTGATGCTTCTTTATTCTGCAAATAAAAAAATAAAATAAAAATAAGAAAATTTCTTTCTCTCCCACGATGGAAAAACCCTTCTTCTTTTTTTTTTTTAATTCTTTTCCTTCAAGAACAGAGCATGGCTCTGTTCTTTCCTCTGTCACTTGGCCCCCCCAACCGAGCTCCCTTCTTCTTCCTTTGGACCAGCCGGCCACTACCCCCTCCCCCCTCTCCTCCTTTCGTTCTCCCCTATTTATAGACGCCACAGCATGGAGAGGAGGAGAAACGGGCGAGCGTGATCTGTGGGGCGGATCCGGACGCGTCATCCACAACGAGAGAGGCTAAAAACGTCGGGAGGAGGTAACGGACGCGGGATCGCTGGGAGGAGGTGATCGTCTGGGTTGCTTGGATCACGGATGCGGACGGCTGGGTGGATTGCGGAGGATGTGGAAGGAGCTGGGATGGATGCCACGGCTGTGAGGAGGACGTGGCCTTGCTTCTTCGGGTCAGGCTGGTGCGATCGGGGAAGGAAGGAGATGCGGGCTGAGGCGGAGGAGATGCTGCTGTAAGAAGCCGATCACGGAAAAGATCCGGGCACTGGGAGGAGGCTGGATCGCTGATCACGGCTGGCTGGGAACATGATCGACAGGAGGAAGAAGACGTGGATGCTGCGTTGGATGGAAGGAGGGGCTGGCGGGCTGAGGCGGAGGCTGCCGTGGGACCACTGCTAGCATCACGGGAAGCTTGGATTCCATGGGAGAGGGGGCTAGCCGTGGGATGATGGCATTGAAGACGGGAGGAGGCGTTCATGGCTTGGATCCGAGCGCTGGGACGCGATGCTTGGTTTTTCAGAATGGGTGCACGGCTCTGTGAGGCGGGATCATGGGAAGCCGGAAGAGGAATGTGGATGGGATGAATCCTTTCTTCTCCCCTTCTTTCGCACGGGATGAAGCTGGGACGGATGCCACCGCTGTGAAGGAAGGTGGGGACGTGCAGATGCTTCACATGCGTAGGAGCTTGAACTGCGGCGTGATCAGTGGAATGCTAGGAGGACTCGTTGACGATGCGGACGGAGTGGATTTATTTGGGATGTTGATGATTGGCTGGGCAGATGGCCGAGAAGAAAATGATCGTTGGGGCCTTGATGCGGGACTGATTTGGTAGGTGACTTGATGGACGGCGCAGGATTTCATGCTTGCATGGTAGTTGGAGAATTTGTTGAGCTCGAGCTGCCAGGCATTGGGCTCAAACCCAATATTATTGGGTCTCTTGGATTCCTTGCACTCAAACACAAATACAACGTTAATTAATTAATTTTATCATTAAAGATTAACTATAATACTAATTAAGATGGTACGACGACTGCACTTTTGTGCTCTCATCAGTTAGTTACTAGAGTTTCCTTAGAAACTCAAATCTTCTTTACACTTGCAAAAATATTATTCTTGATGGTGCACGTATGTGCTATGTGTCCTTTTCTATTGCAATAATTGCAAGTAGTGAAAGGACTGCAGGTGCCAATTGCTTTAACAAAGAAGTTTTTCAAAATTTTTACTTATTGGAAGCATTATAACCAATTTCAGCTTTATTATAGACACATCTTTGTTTATCTAAGATTATATCTAACTTCTCTCTTTTTGAGTGAACTTTGAAAAAGTAGGAGTTACTTCTTCTATTTTTCTTTTCAAAACATTATTCTCTTCAATTAATTGTTCTTTTTTCTTTTGTAAAACTTTTTTGTCATTAGATAAACCGGTATTTAACTTTCTAAGCTCTTTATTTTTTATTGTTAATTATTTTAACTCAGCTACTATTTCTTCAAATGCATCTTGTAATTCATCAAAGGTAAAATCAGAAGTAAGATTAGCATTTACCTTCTCTTTTTCATATGCCATTAGACATAGATTTGTGACCTCTTATTGTTCATCTTCTAAGTTGCTTTCGTTGTTGTCACTCCATGTCACAATCATTGCTTGCTTATATTTTTTGCAACTTTCTTTAAAAGAGGGCACTCAACTTTTATATGCCCAGGCCTTTTACACTTGTAATATGTGATTGACTCTCTCCTTTTCTTTCCTAGGCTTGCCTTTAATCCGAGCTCTCCTTCTCTCCTACCTCTTCTTCTTCATGAATCTCTTGAATTTTCTAGTGATAAAAGTATCTCTCCATTATCATCACCGGAGCTCCTAGAGTCAAACTCTTCTTCTTGGGCGGAGGATTCGAGTGCTATTATTGTTTTCTTCTTGTTGTCCTCCTCCTTATTATGCTTCATTGTTAGTTCATGGATCATCAAGGAACCCAGGAGCACCTCCAGAGTTAGCATGTTCAAATCCTTTGCTTCTTGTATGGAAGTTACCTTAGCTTCTCACATCTTGGACATGGATCTTAGAATTTTCTTGACCACTTCACTGCTAGTATATGATTTGCCTAATGCTTTTAATGCATTACTAATATCAGTGAACCTAATGAACACTTCTATGATGGCTTCTTCAGGTTTCATTTTAAATAGTTCAAAATTATGATCTAATATACTAATTTTGGATTCTTCGACCTAGTTCATACCTTCATAGATAACCTCCAGCCTATCCCAAATCTCCTTAGCAGAAGTGTAGGTTGAGATTTTATTAACCTTAGTTGCATCTATGGCCTTGGCATTCAGTTGAGCCATCCCTTTATCATTAATATCCCATTTATTTTTATGTTTGGGAAGCATAGTACCATCTATAATCTTCTTGGATGTGTGAGTCTGTTGGTAATTAACATGGAAAGTCTGTTGGTAGACTATCCCTCTTCCATAGATGAAACAAACAGGGTTGCTATTTTGATCTTTAACTCTTGGCATTTAAGTCATTGAGAAGGTAGTAGAGCAATGCGCTCTCATACTAATTGTTGCCCAGATAGCAACCCAAGAGAGGGGGGGGAGGGGGGGGGGGGGGGGGTGAATTAGGTTTTTTTTTCAATTAAACTTGAAACTACTTAACTAGATAGGCTAAAACTCTATCTTTTAACAAAATCAAACTTTTCAAAACAACAACAATCTCTATCTATAATGCAACTCCATGACACAATAAAATGAAACTCCATGCATGGAATGTGCCATTAAGATGTCAAACTCATCAGCCCACATCAGCATGCCGCACCAGCAGCGATTCGACCAACACTTCATCAGTCGAGTCCATCCGAACTAGAATTCTCCCGGTGCACACTAGCTCGCACTTGAGCACACACCAGATGCCAGGTCCTATCCGAACCAGAATTCATCAAATCAGCTCTAACTCGATGGAGTCGAGTTCTTCTCAGTAGGAGAGAATTGATGCAAGAGAATTGATTTCAATCCCTTTGGGCGTGTGAGGATTGGGTCCTCTAGTTTGGTTGTGTTGAGTCATATGTAGGTTGAGTTCTTTTTGTTTGGCGTGCTGAGTTAATTGGAGTTTGGGTCCCAATGCCATGAAATCATATTGAGTTCATGGCATTGAGAAGTCCTTGAGTGATTAGGAGTTGTCTATTTGGTCCATGTGGCGTTTGGGAAAGAGTCCTAGTTGATTTGGACTCTCTTTCATGCACCATGAAGAGTCCTCAATTATCTAGAGTTTTGTTTATTGAGTTTATGTGTCATTTGAAAGAGTCCTAGCTGATTTGGACTCATAGTCTGTGTCTTTAAAAAGTCCTAGTTATTTGGGAGTCTTAGTTGGTTCAGTTGATTTTGTCAGTTGATTTAGTCAGTTGATTCGTCAGTTGATTTCGTCAGTTGATTTCGTCAAATAATTGATTTCATTTAAAATAGTCCATGTTTAGTTGGAGTCCTAAAATTATGGCTGTAAGAGTCTATATAAAGAAAAAGTTGAAGAATAAAATTCAGAGATTAGATTGTTTTGAGAAATTTGTGATCTTTCATGTGAGAAGAGATATTCTTCTTTCCTTGGTGCGACACCAAGAATGACTAAAGTAGTTTAGTGAGACACCATCTTCCTTTCACATCAACCGTTGGATTGGATTGAGAGTGAGACTCTCTCATCCATCCATACTTTTCTTTCCTTATCCCTTCATTCCCACGCCCCAATCCTCTTTCTTTGCTCACACTAAAGCCACCAAGAGTCCTAAGCCCTTTAGGACTCCTCTTCCCTTCACGCCATTTAGCTCCCCACATCCAACCCAATCCAACCTTGGGTCCTAACCCAATTCCATTAGCCCTAGTCCAAGCAAGCACAATTCCCAATTCGGTCGTCGTCCATTAAACCAAATAGCACCCAAAATTAGCTATCTTCCATCTTCCTTCTTCCTCCTTTCTCCATTCACATAAATCCTAGCCACCATTGATAGAAGAAGAGAAAGAAAAAAAAAAGAAGAGAGAGATCAACCACCATCATTCCAAAATCCAGCAACCTTCCCACCCCGACTGCGTCAATTATTTTTTGTATCTTAAGTTTAATTTTATTTGTCCCTCATTACTTTAATATATATTATTATTTTAGAAACTTTATTCTTTATTTTATGGTTCCTTTTGCTATTTTAAGCATTTTGATCTGGATGTTTAACTTTTTAAATAAGTTCGTGCTTTTATTTCTTGGTTCACCTTTTATTTTTTTATTTTTATTTTATGTTTAGTATTCTTTTGTATCTTTTCTACATCACTTTACTATAATTTTAAATGATAATTTTGTAGTTTTTGCTACATATTTTCAAGTTTCATTTTCCTTTTACTATAATTTTAAATGATAATTTTGTGGTTTATGATAACTAATATTGTTTATTATATTTTTATTTTATTTATATTTCAAAATTATCACTTTCCTTAAAATATATCAATTTTAATAATGCTAATTATCATATTATTTACGTAATATTTTAAGTTATTTTTATTACTAATTAACTTAAATTTATATCATTTATGTAATTTATAAAATTATTTATGTATCTTTAGTTTAATTTTGTGTGTTTTGCTTCTTTTTTCTATATTTTTATTATTTTCAATTTTGTTGTTTTCATTTGTGGATTGTTTTATGTTTTCAATTTTGCTGCATACATTTTGTATTTTGTTGTTTTAATTTTTAAGTTTCCCTTTTTTAACTTCTACCTTTTGTTTTTATTTAACTTATTTTCTTAGCATTTTATTTCTATAATTTATTGTCTTTTGCAATAGATACATCTTTCATCCTTTAATATATGTTTTCTGATTTTATTTTGTTATGTTATGTGATAAGTGTTTATTTTATTTTATTTTTTGGTCCTATTTCCATATTTATTTTTTGATTTTTTATTTATTTTCTTATTTATTTCCGCTAATGAATAGAAGAAATAAATAAAAATATAATTTATTATCTTATTTTAACTATTTTTACTTTATCTAGTAGTCATTGCATGTACCTATTTGCTGGTCCTTCCATAAATAAATTACTTCACTAAATAAGAAATGGTTATTTCTTCATTCTTGGTATATGTAGAATATAGAATTTTTCATAAACTATAGTCTAGACATGGTGACAATTGGAGAAACATTTTGGCACATCTGGATATGTAATATCTTGTTTCTTTTTTTTCCCTAATGTCTTGAATTGTTGAGAATATTACACCAAATTCAATGTATTGGATATTTGGATATGGACAAAAGATCAAACATGCTCTAGATATGTAATAGTTCATTGATTATATGTTAAATTATAATTAATTTTCCTTTATTGCAACAAGTGACTTGATACCTTCCATATAATGCTTCCACTTTTTTTAAAACATACTTTTGCCACCATAATTCAATAAGTTAGCTAATTGCAAACTTTTTTTTATTTTTAAGTTATACGTGATGAAAAGGGAGTTAATGAAATATTTGTCGAAGAAAAGTACAAGGGGGGAGGAATCAACTGCTTAAGGAAAGAAAGGTTTTCTTAGATTACGCCCATATTTTTTAAAGATTTTCTTATTTAATTACTAAATATTTTCAAGATACAGTTATATTTTTAAGATTGACATGGATGTGATGGGGGAGGATATATGCCTAAGATTTAGAGTTTGTTATTTCCATATATAGATCAACCCCATCTATAAGAGAAAATATGTCCCATGCATAAGATCATCCGGTCATTGTTCTTCAATCTTCTTCTAGTTCTTCATCAATCTTGTGGTAAGATTGCTATAGCTTACTCTATATTTGCAATGTTCTTTATACTTCGAAGATGTCTTGTCCTTACTTATTCCATTTATTTCATTCTTCACTTTTCCTAGTATTGTCTATATTTCGTAGTCAACCTTTTTATATTTTTGCTCTTCTTTTGATTATCCTATTTTTCTATAACTTTTTTTTCCCCTTACTCAAGTTTCAATTTTCAGTAAGTGTAGTAGCAAACAAGATAAATGAATCATATCTTTATCCTACTTATACATTTTATAAGGTTGTTTTAGATCTAGTAATAGTTACATTATTTGAACTAATTATTTTTATTTTATTTTTTTATCATAGAAATGGCCAACAAAGAAGTGAACAACAGTCCAATGGATCAAAGGGCGCAAAAAGAAGAGGTTAGAAAGCATTTTTTATGTCAATATTGTGATAAGGCTTTTACAAGCAAGCAAGCTTTAGGTGGCCATCAAAATGGCCACAAAAGAGAGCGTGAAACTACTAAGAGATCCCAACTATTTAACACTTCTCAAAACAATATGTACTTGGCCTCCCAAATGATGCATGCTCATAATTATTGCCATCCTTACTATTTGCCGCACAACTTCTATAACACCAATGGAGAAACATCAAGGCTTGAGCAACTATTCTCTTTTGGGTCCTCTACTGCTGATGCTTCTTTTGTTGGAGAAGATCGAGAGCATCGAAGGTTTATAAACTGTCCAAAAAACTATGAGCTTCAACATGATGCATCTTTAAGAATTGGGAGAGATGCAACACAGACAACTATGGGAGAGCCATCATCCTCCAGAAACATGAATCAAAGTCTTCAACAAGATAACAACGGGATAAAAAGTGATAAGGATGATCAGAAGAGTGAGATTGACCTTACACTTCATCTTTGATGGCGAAATTAGAGATTCGGATCTTAATCTCTGCTGTTGCTTACTATATTGCCTTTTTTGTTATTATTGTCATTACATGTTATGTTATTTTAAAGAACTCCTGGTGATGTAATAGATCAACCATTTAATGTTTGTTCTAACAGCTCTTTTAAGAGTTTGGTCTTTTATTTTGTTTAAGTTAATTGATTCCAGTGCACATTGAACAACAAAAATAGTATGAAGCTTGTCTTTTCTCTTTTCTTTTGATGGATAAATATAAACTTTGTGAAAAAGACTATATCTTGTCTTACATATTATATTAGCCCTTTTCATTTTTGTGTTACTAGCATATGCATCTTTGACTATTTCAATTTAAATGCATTATAAAGAAATAATGGATGAAAGAAATGTCTAGCAAAACATGTGTATTTTCTATTTTACAAAAGAAAAGGAAATTGTTTTCTAAACTATAACATGAATTAAGGTTCAATTTCTTACCTTTATCATTCAATTTACCATTATCTCATGCAGAACATTGAGAAAGCAAAATATTTATAGTTTTAATATGTTTTAAAGGCTTGTATCAATTATCAAGTGCATCTAAGGTATTAGAAACTAGTAAATGCAAACTTCATCAAATGATTACATAAATTTGTATCAACTCATGCACTTCACATGCCAAAAACTAATAAAGATACTATGCAACAAAATTTTATGCAAATAAGTAATACCAAGGGCCCATTATGTGCATGTGAACAATTCTCTTGCCATATGGCAAGAGGGGATTGGTGCAGCTTATGGGATTCAATGCCAGACATTAAGGTTGGTTGATTATGGAGTTGCCAAATTTGAATCGCGGGCTTAACAAACTTTACATGTGCGCATAGTGGCACTACAAAGCATTTTCCTTTGCATCATACTATTATCCAATTGACATTAACATCATGTAGTTAACTTTTAATTTCTATTTTACAACTTTTATACACTTAAATGATGAATTGTTACATCTTATTTGAAACTAAGCATCAAAAGTTGATGAACATTAAGCAAATGAAAACTTGTGAGGGGCTTTCAATATAAACTAACTGAATATTAAAATAGTTTTATATTTTCTCTAAGTGGAATAAAATTATTTGATTTTTGTCAATCTAGACCTAATTTAACTGAGAAATATGTAAGCCTAATTTAACCTATTCTAAATACTAGATTTGGTCATTGTTCTGGTTAACAAGGAATGTTACCCATGAATGCATCATTCATGAAATCTTGCCTTTTTTGTTCAAATTATCAACTTTTATTTCCTATTCCCCTTGTTTGTTTACCTTTTTTAGTCTCGTTAGATTTGCTGATTTAAGTTTATTAACACATGCACCATAATGCCTTGGTTTTTCATTATTCCAACAAAAACAAAACTATGTTCTATTGTATCACAATTATGTGATATGCTAACTATTATTTATAACAATTTCATTTGCAACATAAGTGTATCTACTAGTAACTATGGATATACATTAGCATTGTGCTAATCTCAAAGTTTGACATGAATTACATTAGGCCAAACACTTGTGTCTCGGCAATTCTTTTCATAGCTACCAAATCTGATTCATGCTCAACTCATCCTTCAACACCAATCCTTGCTCATTCTCTCTCTCCTTTTCGAACTTCATGATTACCTCTCATCTCTAGAGAAAGGGAGGCATTTGATTTTGAAAAAGGATCACCAAGAACAAAATTGTGGAATGTTAAGACTAAAAGGGAGAAGAAAGTGGCTAAGAGGATGCTATTATTTGTAATAGAAATAGAAATCCACATTTGATTCAATATCATATTGTTTACACTCCATCTCAATGGCTTAACTGAAGGCAATGAATAAGTGCCACATGGACAAGGTTAGATGAAGTAAAGGTAGATGAAAATCACGTGACCCTTGCTGGGATGGACAATGTCAGCCACGATAAATCCTACCTATGAACGTACAAGCCAAAGAGATAAAATTCAAATATGATGTTAATGAGTGGGCCAAAAGATTAAAGCTTGTCCATAATTAAACATAATACAAGGTGCATGATATTGGATAGTCCGTAGAAGAAGCAGATCGAGATGACCAAATCAGTTCAAAGATATTTTCAAATGCAGAAGACCATATTATAGGCTGAAGTAAAGAGAGATGGCCAATATAAGCCATATTGGAATAAGCTATGGCCGATGAGATATGATTATCGGTCTAATAATTGGTATAGGGCAACCATGCTAACAAACCTGTGTAACGGATGGTAACTTGTATCCATTATCAGAACTGCCAGGATTGGAAGCTAAACTTAGTTGGTAACCATTAAAATAGGCCGCTTCTATCTTGTAGTATCAATAGGTGGAATTATACTCTATAAAAGGGCCTTTTGACATCCAACATATCAATGCATCTTATTTTATTTTATAATACTTTGCCAATAGTTTTCTACCTTAGAAGTAGTGTTAAATAAATTTGTACTACTATAGCCCAGGCTATACTATTATTCTTATCCAAATCGATCTTCTTCAAATAGTGATATGATAGTGACAAAAGTTCTTAAAGATTAAGGCACCTAGACTCATGCTACTTATATCCTCCCTTTAAACACCATCACTCTGACTCCTCTATTGTTGGTAGCATGCCCTAACACCAATTTACCCATTTCCATTTGACTTGTCATCCTTTCTATTAGCCAACAAGTTTCTTGGCACATTTGGATGGGATAGAAAGAGAAAATAAGTTTCGTGGCATGCATGGTAGGACACTACATAATTGCCATCATGCCATTACAGAAGGAGATTAAAAAGTAGCTATAAGGAGAATGGTCGTTGTGCTAATGCCACTTTTGGAGAAATTTGTAGCATCTCAGCTGTAATGTTGGAATAGGTTGGAAAACTTGCTTCTATGGTTGAGGGCCGATACATCAAGCCACAATACGTTCCGACAAATTCTCTAACGGAGGCAACCGAGCCCATCCTAGTGGTGGATGAATCGACTTATCAATTAGTGTGTGGAAGTACTGGAATCTTTGAAGAACCTAGTATTGATACTTCAAGTCATTAGGAGATAATGGCTGAAAAATATTCAATGCAGCCCTCGTAATCAACTGACCGAGGTAATGCAGGAATTACACTAGCAAGATTACAACTGACCAAACTAATAAAGGATTCTCCATTAATACCTAGCTAATATTTGCGATCATCGATCATGGTAAATTGCAGAAAAAATGCTGGTGAAGTCGGCAAAGCCATGTTGATAGAAACCTCCTGATTATATTCCTAGGAATAAAGGGTAGATTTGTAATGACTTCGCCGAACTAGTCTCTGCATCATGCGAGCTGGAGGGCAACCTTATCAGAGGGCAGCTTCCAGAGTTTCTATATATGATGCGTGCTCTAAGTTTATATGCTGGTGACCATCCATATCAAGAGGGAAAGTTGTGCCTTACCTAGATATTGCGTGCATTGAAGTTGTATGCTGAGGGACATTATCATCCTAGTTACGCATAGATAAGAATTCTTAGATGGATTATAAAAAGCATGGATGCAAGTGCTACATAAAAAAATTGCTGGAAGATCGAAGAAGTGATAAATTTGGTTTGCAAGCAGAATGAGCAATAGTATTATATATTAGAGTTTTTTGCATACATACCCTAGTAAATATTAAAATTTGTATGAATGTCCTCCTAAAATTGATATTGGCATATATATCTTCATAAAATATTTATTTTGTATATATATCCTTCTTTTTTATTTTATTTTTTTTGCATATGTACCCATGCCATCTAATGCCATTAGGACATTAATGGTTTAAAATTAAAATGATTGAAATACCTTTAATGGGTAACCATGCAAAAAAAAATGTTATGAGGGTATACATGCAAATAAAAATTTTACAAGGATATTAATACAATTTCATATATTTAGGAGGGTATACATGCAAATTTTTTGCCTAAATACCCTTCTAAATATTAGAATTTGTATGAATACCCTTCCAAAGTGATATTTGCATGTATGCCTTTACAAAATACTATTTTTGTATGAATATCTTTGATATAGTGATTTAACTGATGTGATTAGCCTAAATTAAATTTATTTAAATTAAAAATTAATTAAAATTATGAAATTATCTTTTTATCCCTAAAGTAGATAACAAGTTAATGGGTCTTGTTGGAAACTAACATCTCTACCTTTTTTGAGAAATTTTTCGATCTCTCTCGATCTCTTTCTTTCACTCCTCTATTCGAAATCAAATTAAACCATTTTCTCAACTCCCTTCTCCACTGTAAGCAGTCCTTCTCCTTCTCTTCTATTTGTTGGAGTTCTCGCCATTGGGGCCTGAATGCAAATGGGCTCAGATCTGAGCCAATGGGCAATTGGGTCTAAACTAGAAGTAGAATTGGCTCAGACCTGAACCATAAACAGGATCAGACCTGAATCAGAGGTTGAATCAGGTCTGAACTAGAAGCTGAATTAAACCTGAACTTGAAATTGGGTCAGACCCAAACTAGAAGGTGAACCAGACCTAAACCAGTAATTAAATCAAATCTGAGCCAAAAAATTGATTAGATCTGAACCAGAGATTGAATTAAATCCAAACCAAAAGTTAGATTAAGCCTGAACCAGAAATAGAATTGGGCCATAGGCCTGAACCAGAAATTGAATTAGACTATGGATCCGAAAATGAAATATAGTCCAATGGATGGGCTGTAAATGAATTTAAGATTATAAATAAATAAAAATTAAATGTGCAAGTGACATGTAATTTAATGATCTTGCTAGGTATTGGAGAATTGGCATTTGGTGAGCAAATTAAGGTAAGTGATATTTAAATGTTGATATTTTTTTTAGAAGCTTTGTATGGTTTCTAATACATGAAATATTTGATGACATTCATGAATAAAATTGTTCATAATTGATTTGAAGTTTTGAAGTGGTTGCATGTTATTGCGGGCAAAGGTTTGCAATAGCACGGCCGTGTCATGATCCGAAATTGAGGCATGACATTTTTGCTCATATTGCTTCGGCTACTCAGTATGGGCCTTCCCAATTTGGGCTCAGCTTCTCGAGTTCTCCTAATTGTGACGCTTCGGTCTTTCTCAGGACAAAGTCACTAGGTCGGAAGAGCTTACCATTAACCCTTGAATTATAGTATCAAGCCGCTCTCTATTGGTACATCGCCATGCGGATTTGAGCTTGCTCTCTGGTTTCTCCTAGCAGATCAAGGTTAGCTCAGAGCCAATCTGAATTTATTTGGTCATCGAAGTTTTCTACCCAAAGTGATGGAAGCCCAATCTCCAGTGGGATCACCGCCTCCATTCTAAAAGCTAGGTTGAAGGGCACCTCTTCGATGGGAACTTGATGTGTTGTTCGATATACCCACAAGATATTGTATAGCTCTTCGGTCCACAGTCTTTTTGCTCGGTCCAGTCTTGTCTTTAGCCCCTGCAGGATCGTTCGGTTGGTCACCTCGACCTCTCCATTGGTCTGGGGTTGTGCTACCGAAGTAAACTAGTGGTCGATTTAGCTCGATACAAAATTCTTTGAATCGGGCATTGTCAAACTAATGCCCATTATCCATAATGATTACTCAAGAAAGTCCGAACCTACAAATTATGGCCTTCTAAACAAAGTCTCAAGTTCTTGCCTCGGTAATCTAAGCTACTTGTTTGGATTCTACCCATTTGGTGAAGTAATCCACGGCTACAAAGACGAACTTGAGCTTCCTAGTTGCCACTGAAAAGGTCCAACGATGTCGATTCCCCACTGCGCAAATAGGAAAGGGGCATTGATCAGTGTCAAAGGCACCGATGGTCACTGTTGGATATTTGTATGGCGACGACATCAATCACAATTCTTGATGAAGCCGGCCACATCCTTCTGTAGGGTCGGCCAATAGTATCCTTGTCACGGAACCTTGTAGGCCAAGGATCTGCCCCCAGGTGATTGCCACAGATTTCTTCATGTACTTTTTGAAGTGCATAATCGGCCTCAGTCAGATGGAGACACTTAAGAAGCAGCAATGAGAACGATCTCCGATATAACTTGTCGTCGAAGAGGATGTAGTCTGGGGGCTCTAGCCCGATTTGTGGACAATTTTGCATCCTTCAAGCAGTCGATGAGAAGATCTGCCTATCTCAGCTCAGTCGTAGTGTTCATCAAGACGTCAGGCTTGTCGATGCTCGGCATCTTTAGGACTTTGAGGTATGCAGCTTTAGTTAGGTCGACAGTCTTTGAGGTGGCCAACTTTGACAGTTGATTGGCCCGCATATTTTCCATCCGAGGAATCTGTTATATATCAAAATTGCAAAAGGTCAAAGTGATGTCCTTCACCTTTTGTAGATACTTAATCATCGACAACCTCCGAGCTTCAAAATCTCCTCGCACTTGGCCGACGACTAATTGTGAGTCGTCGAAGACCTTCAATTGCTGAACCACGAGCTTCTTGGAAAGCTTGAGCCTGGTGATGAGCGCTTCATATTTAGCCTCAATATTTGAGGCCAGAAACTCAAACCATAGAGCATATTTTGTGATCACTCCATCTGGGCTGGTAAGTATGAGTCCAGCCCCACTGCCTTTCGAGCCTGATGACCTATCTATGTGCAGGATCCATGGCCATTCAATGGTCTTCTTTTTCTTATGGAGCTCAATAGGATCTACCAGTACCTACACCTTGATCAACGGTCGAGGCCGATACTCTAGGTCGAACTCTTCAAGCTTCACTACCCAATTTGCCAACCGACTTGCATTTTCAGATTTTTACAAAATTTACCTCATTGGTTGGTCTGTTAGGATTGTGATTGAATGAGCTTGGAAATATGGCTGGAGCTTTCGAGCTGAGATGATGAGAGCATAGACCATCTTCTCCAACTTGGAATTTCTTATCTCGACATCTCATAGAATTCGACTTATGTAGTAGATCAGTTTCTGACATTTTTTTTCTTCTCGTACTAGAACCAAGCTCACAACAAAAGCATAGATAGCTAGATATAAGTAAAGCATTTTTCTGACCTGAGGTTTTGTGAGGAGGGGCGACGTGTTGAGGTACTCTTTCAGTTGGTTGAAGGCCTCTTGACACTCCTCGAACCATTGAAAATTCTATAGATGCTTCAGGGCCTTGAAGAATAGGAGGCAGCACTCCGCTGATCCAGAGACAAATCTTACAACAAATCTTCCAAGTGCAGCGATCCGACCAGTCAAGCATTGAACTTCTTTGGTAGTCTTTAGTGGCTACATTTTCTGCAATGCTCGAATCTTCTCCGAATTCACCTCGATGCCTCATTGTGTCCCCATGAATCCTAAGAATTTTCTTGAGGTCACTCCAAAGGCTTACTTCATTGGATTGAGCTTCATCCAGTATTTTTTGAAGGTCGCAACATTTTTCTCTAGGTCAGTTATGTGTTGCTCCATTGTTCACTTCTTCATGAGCATGCCATCCACATATATCTCAATATTTCCACCAATCTGCTCTTTGAAAATTTTGTTGATGAGGTGTTAGTAAGTTGCCCTTACATTTTTTAATTCAAAAAGGCATTACTTTATAGCAATAGAGGCCCTTGTCAGTAAGAAAGGCCGTTTTCTCCTCGTCTTCGAACGCTATTTGAATCTGGTTGTATCCAAAGATGCATCCTTGAAGTTTAACAATTGATGTCCTAAGGTCGCGCCTACGAGCTTATCAGTCCTTGGGAGTGTAAAGTTGTCTTTTTATTAAGCCTTATTCAGGTCGGTGTAGTCGATACAAACTTGCCATTTTTTATTAACTTTTTTAACAAGTACAATATTGGCTAGCCAATCAGGATAGTTTACTTCATGGACAAAGCCAGCCTTCAAAAGTTTGTCAACTTCTTAGTTTATGATTTGCTATCTTTCTATGACAAAGTTCCTCTTTTTCGATCGAACAGGTTGGTGAGCTGGATCCACATTGAGCTCGTGAACCATCGCTTTAGGGCTTATACCCGACATATCAGTGGCTGACCAGATGAAGACATCAGCATTAGCACGTAGAAAGTTGATCACTTTGTCTCGATTTTCTTGGTCCATGCTCGAGCTGATCTACACAATTTAGTCAGGTTCATCTTTCCTTAAGGGGACCTACACCAATTCTTTAGCTGGTTCTCCTCGCTGCTCCTTAAGTTTATCCCTTGTGTCCAACCCTTCGATCGGAAGAGTTTCCACCGGCTTCTTCCCTTTGAGGATGGCCATGTAGCATTACCGAGCTATCATTTGCTCTCCTTGGATTTCTCCGACTCTCCTTCTCAAATGGAACCGAACAAGCAAATGGTAGGTGGATACCATAGCTCAAAAAGTATTGAAACCATGCCGGCCCAAGATAACATTGTAGGTTGAGGGGACCCAAACCATGAGAAAATTCAGCCTCAACGTGTTATTTCGAGGCTCTTGTCCCATGGTAACTGGCAGATTAATCATGCATCCTACGAGGAATGAATCTCCTGAGAAGCCAACCAGGAGTGTATGGACTTTCTGGAGTTGTTCAAGAGTAGCTTCATTCGTTAAAAAGCATCATAGAATAACACATCGGTCGAACTTTCATTATCAACAAGTATTCTCTTTACATCATATTTTGCAATTGTAAGAGAAATAACTACAGCATCATCATAAGGAGTCTTACTCCTCCTAGGTTGACTTCAGAGAAGGAAATGATGTCTCCCGTGCGTTGTCTCTTTGGGGCAGTTTCGGCCTTTTGAGGAACTCGGTCGTCTGAGGTGTTCGGAGCCTCAGCAGGTCCGTCAGCGATGGTGTTGATGACCCCCACTATCGGGCAATTATTGATCAGCTCTGAGAAAGGCAGATCAGAGGCCAGGGCATGCCCTTCTCGGTCATGCCGAGGATGCATGTATGGTCCAGCCATCCACATCGGACAAATACCTCAATCTCATCTTTGAGCTGGATACGCTCCTTAGTGTCATGGCCATGCTTTCAGTAGAAGCAGCAGTACTTCTTCTTGTCTCTCTTTGTCATCGGGGCCTTCATCCAATGCGGAGGGCGCAGATAGCCTCGGCCTTCGATGTCCATAAGGATTTGAGTCTTTAGGGCAGTGAGGGGTGTGTACCTTTCCATCTTTCGAGGAGGACTCTTGGGTCATCGTGACCCCTTTTTGCATGAAGATGAAGTTCTCCTTAATGCCCGTCACTCTTCATGTCCTCTGCTGCCTCCTCGGAGAGGTCTTCCACCAGCAGACTCATAATAGAAAGCCATGGCTTCCTCAGCATTGGCATACTTTTCTACCCATGCCAATATTTCGGCAAAGTCGACAGACAGGTGGTTCTCCAAGGAGAAGAGGAAGCATGATGATCGTAAGCCGTCCTTCATTGTCGACATCACGACCGATTGATCTAGGTCATGAACCACCAGTGCCACCACATTGAAGCGGTTAACATAATCTCTGAGGGACACTTTCTCCCTCTACTTGATGTTGAGCAGGGTGTCGGAACCATGGTATTGCCTTCGGCTGGAGATGAAGTGCTCTGCAAAGAGATGCTCAAGCTGCTCGAAGGAGTGAATAGATTCAGGTCGAAGCTCTGAGAACCAAAACCAAGCTACTTTATGAAGAGTTGTAGGATATGCCTTCAAAGCACGATGTTGGTGGTTCTGTACGACATTATGAGAGCTTTGAAGCTCTCTAGGTGATCCAGAGGACCGGAGGTATCGTTGTAGGCTTTACTTAGGGCATCTTGAACCTAGGTGGGATCAGCTACTTCATGATCTGCCGAGAGGAGGGTTCTGAGGAGAAATTGGTCACTATTTGCCCTCAGAGCGTGCCCCCTGAGGGCCTGAAACTGTTAGCCCATCTCTTTGATGTTCCTGTCGAGGTCAGCCTCCCACTAAGGCGGGGGCTCCATATGATGAGTAGGCGAGAGGCTCGGAGCGGAGTCCTTGTCGGAATGGGGGCTTGGAGTGCTCCATTTTTCATCTTGACTAGGACTTCTCCGCCATGTGTGTCGGCTCTGGCGAGACCGCTCCGAGTCTTTGCCTCTAGAGTGGTGGCTGGGATGAACAGATTCTGGCCAGACTGGTCCCGGTCGTGCCGCAGTTTCCTGCAAGCCCTGAATTGCCGCAGTCAAAGCCTACATTTTTTGAATGAGCAAATTAAATTGCTCATTGTTCACAAGTGTAGTGGGTTGTTCCGTTGAAACTTGTTTTGGGTTCTGCAAGGATCCTTGTGAGGTCGGAGTGCAGCACACAAGCATTAGATGCATCATAAGCTCCTCGTGACCTCAAGTTGGTGATTTCTCCCTATGCTTGATATCAGTATAATTGGGGGGACCCTTTTTCTAGCGCCAGTCTCTTGCCGCTAAATTTTAGACCAAGGTTGGAGCGCAGCTCAACTGATCCTAAGGTCAGCAGGAACCAAGCTGAACGAGGTGGCCAAGGTGTGGGGAAGTTGATATCCTTCAAGAATGGCCTGCAATAAGTCTGCTTGCCAGGGAGTTTTCAGTAAGAAATTCTCCAATGCCTAAGTTAGGATAGAGAGGCAACAATATCGAAGGAAGAAATTTCAACATATGCTTACGGTGTGGGCATCATTCTGCATGGGCGGCATATGGCGTTAATCGTGTGTCGATTATTAGGAGTATGCCCTAGAAGCCAATTTGGTAGATGAATTGTAATTGTTCTGAAGGCATGAAATTTATACTTGATCTTTTTATTAATTAATAAAATCAGGCATTTTGTTTATTCATGTTATTATGTGTCCATGAATCGTCCTAAGAATTAATAAAATGATAACACATATTCTCAAGAGTTGAGAATTTAAGGCATGTGTAATTAATAGTTAATTCCTAAATAGCTCCTGATCGATGGATCATCACGAAGGACGGTGATCTATCCGATGAGATTAGTGCACGGATCACTTTTCTTGATGGACGAGATTTAAGTCCACAGTGTGGGGACATTGGGGTGATTGTGCAAGTGCTTGTTAGAGAACAAGGGTACTGAGCATGACTAAAGCAAGAAGTCACTTGAATGTCCATCCACTCGTCAGTGACTTACTTGATGTTGCAGTTGTATGACTAGTACTTAGACCTGCGATGCCTCAACTAATCACGGTGAAGTTGCTATAGTTTGACGAGCGCATAAACATGGGCCCTAAAGATCCTTATAGTACAGATTGGCTGCAGTAGGTTCACTGTCCGATTAGGGTTGCATCTAGATGGGATCTATCGACCTTGATAGATTAGGAGTGATCCTATGTGATTTATGAGATTAAGTTCGAAAGATCTTGGCCAGGGCAGTTCTGGTAAAAAGAGTTTTTCAATCTCGAACTAGAGTTAAATAAATTTGACATAAGATAGACGATGGGGTTTGACGAGTTATCCATAACTTCGGTCATGTTGAGATCCACGATAGAAGTATTGTATCATACGCTAACTATACCTAGAGGTTCATCTATTCCGTTCTGCTGGGTTGTCACTATATGCTGCTAGGTGTCATTAGTGGATTGTGAAACTCGAAGGCATTCATTTGGTGATTAGTGAACCCTAAGAGTAGAGTTGAAATCGTTTCAACCCATTGAAAGGAGTTTCGATGATATTATGATAGAGATCATAATATATCTCACTACCAGTCAGAATAAAACCTACAAGGTCACACACATTAGAGGTTTTGATCGTTCCGATGGATGGATAGCGATTTAGCATCGCAATTGATCTTGATTGTCAATATGATTGACAATTGGTTTGACCCACTAAGAGTTAGTGAATTAAAGAAGAAGGATTTGCAATTGGATTGCAATTTAATTGATTTAATTGGATCTAATTAAATTAGGCTTAACCTTATTGGATAAGGTTAGGAAGGCCTAATTAATTAGAGCTCCTTATTAGATAAGGCGGATGCCCCTCCTCCTCCTCCTTATTCACGCGGATTGCTACATGGCACGAGCACGTCCCTTGGATTCTCTCCAATCACTTTTAAGTAAGGGTTGTGATAGAATTAAGTAAGGAGAGTGGCTGATTTTAGAGGGATGAATCAAGGAGTGATTGATTGTTGAAATTATTCCTGATTTGAATGGGCATGAGATGCCTATAAAAGGAGACCTGGTGTGGGACATATAGAAGCATTGAAGTCCTCTTGCAGCCGGCCCACCCTTCCTCCTTCTTCCTCCTTGGCGTGAGCAAGGGAAAAAGAAGAAGAAGCGTCTTCTTCTTCCTCCTCTTCGTCCTTCGTCCTCCTCCTCCTTCTTCCTCTCAAAGTATTCAAGGAGTTGATTAAAGGGAAAGGAATTCAGCCATCAAAGGTGATCTCTGCAAGGGAGCTAGCACCCCGGTGAGATCTTGGAGCGATCTGTACCTCGTGTGGATACCTGTAGAGGCCGGACGCTTGTGCGGCTTCAAGCGAACCAAAAATTCTACGATCATCAGATAGCGATGAATTTCTGCCCGCTCAAATGTAAAGATTAGATCTTTATAAATTTTATACATTTGAGAATTGTAGTAGACCTGAAATTAATCGAGTCTTTTAATTTTAATCTTTTCTTTAAATTTCATAAATCTGAGTTAGAGAACTACAGAAAATTTTTGAAATCTACATTCCCTAAAACATTCATGAGATGAACGACCTTGCACGTGTCTTTCTGCTGCGACCATCGCAACGCGTACGGGGGAATCCGACAGTGGTATCAGAGCCAGGTTTATGGGATTTAGATTAAAATTGATAGGCTTAATTAGAATTTAATCTGGATCTGAAATTTTTATATGCTTGCTGAAATTTTTGTGTGCTGAAATTTCAGATTTCAGCATGTAGATTTTTGTTGGAAAAACTAGATCTTGCATGATTAATTTTAATTACAATTAGCGTGCAATAATTAAAATCATATATTACATGATCAGAGTTTCAGTTGATAGCATATTTAATTAAAATTTTTAGATATGAAATTATATGCATTAGATGCATGTGATAAGGCTCAATCAAAGATTTATGATCATAAAAGATATTTTTCTATTTATGCCTATGCTTAAAAGAAAATTAATATATGCATGAGATGCATAAGATATGATCAAATCATAGATTCATGATAATTAAAGAATAATTTTGTTTAGGCTAATGTTTAAAAGGAAATTGATATATGCATGAGATGTATATATGTTAAGTAATCTTTACATGAGATGTGAATAAAAACCCAAATAGGTTAGGTCATTTACATAAGATGTAAACCTAAACTAATATACCATTTACATAAGATGTAAACACATATACAAAAGGTTTCATATTAACATAGGATGTCAACCTAAACAATATGATATTACCTAAGATGTAAACGCATAACATATAAAAGCAGTTTCATATTTACATAAGATGTGAACCCTATTCGAGACCTAAAACCTTCTCAATTAGTCGAGAGTGAACGATACATTGAGCTAGCCATATTTGATTAATTGATCTAATTGTTGTCTAGGAAAGTATTAAAGGTGGTTACTTAATTATGACCTTACTCTCTGAGTAAAGGGAGCCTCCCACCTGCTTACCTAACTAATTGATCGATTACCTCCTATGAATAGCTCAAGATTGGAATCACTAAGACCAGATTACCTAATATTAAGTCTATAAATCTTCCACCATAGTAGAGTTTCTAAGATCTTTTCGGCGTTAATTAATCTCAGCTGGATACAGGCGGCAAATTGCATCGAGGGGCTGGTCACAGTGCTGCCTAATCTACCGGTGGCCAGCGCCGTTAGTCCTTGTCGAAACGTGTCAGTTGGCTCTTTGGTTGATTTGCTCCTCGGCCGATTGGCTACTCAGCTTTTGCCGAAGTCACTCCCCTCAGTTTATACCAAGGTCAAGGTGGTCGGTCCGGTCTAGGGCCGAAGTATTTAACATTTCCCCCATCAGTTGTTATTACACATCACCATCCTGTATTCTCAAATCAACAAGTTCTTAATTATCCAATCCTATTTGTTTTCAATTTGATGGGCCCTTATTGACCAGCGGAAGAAGCAAAGTTAGGCGAGAAGAATCAAAAAGCTCGTGAGTAGTGGTGGTAGCAATGGAAGCCCTACTCAGCAACGACGGCAACATAAAAGGAAGCTTCGGGTCGTATCTTTCACACTAAAGAATGATTGATCATTTTTTGCAGTGCCAATAGATTCAAAGCTGCAAATCTCTCAAAGTACTCCGAACTCGTTCATTCATATGCTTGCATAAATCTTGAAGCAATTATTGCACGATCCAATAGCTGCTTGCATAAATCTTAAAGCGATAGTTTCACAATCCAATAGTGGATTTGCCTGAAGGAAGATCGAGTCTTTCTTTAAGAAAATAGTCACCTGTCCCCACCGTCCATTAATATCGTTCCCTATGCATAAATAAGGGCGGTGGGTGTTCATGCCAAAATGAAAGAGACAGGAATGAGTGCTCCTTGAGGCAGTGCACTGAGTTCTATCATGCGAATGTGGCAACTTCTGCACCCTAATTTATTTTGAAGTGTGACAGAACCCATGTTGGTACTTGGTAGGGAAGAGTATTTTCCTGGCTAAGAGCAAATAAACAAAGCTGTTGACATTTTCCCAAACAGAACAAGGAAAAAAATGTTAGCTTAGGAATGATAACATTTTTTTCTTGCAAATCTGACTATAAGGATGGATTCTGATAAAGATATTGACCATTTGGATAATTCTACCATATATGATGTATTTCACTATCACATAGCTGGAGGGTGTTGTTTGGTGTTCCCTAGTTTCAAATCTGCCTACTCTATTGTTTTCTCGGTGGACACCATTTTTTTTTTCGGTACAAGAGGGAGCAAAGCTAAAAGAATTAAAAAAGCTACAGTCAATAGTTCACCATACCAACCCAAATCAAACAGTATGGAGCGTACCATACTATATTAGTTCGATACAGATACTTAATATGAGAGGTGTACTCATATTCGGTATGCCGAAAAAACCTCATACCACATTGTACCGATATAATGTTAATATGACACCGATATGAGATTCAGTACCAAAACGGTAAATCTTATTACAATATGTATACAGAAGGACTAAGAAGGCATGTGGATGCGCACCATTTAGAGCGCTATAAATGAATAAGTCAATGCATTACTTTGTAATCTTCTGATCACATTTGTTGGGACCTACATTACCTTATTAAAAACTAGAAAAGGGGACATCATCACCTCTTAGCCTAAGGAGCTGGCTAATGAGGTTCCTGCTATTAGTTGCCATGGGGTTGGCAAGACTATAATCAAATAATTATAAAAGACGGGGATTCACTCGAGACAGTTTTGAGGCTATGGTAGGGTCCAGTCTCAAATCACAAAGACACAAACAATCCATGATTCGCGCAATTTATAATTTGTGATTACTTGATCCCATGCACCACATGATGCACCATCCATATGTACATGTGAGGCCCCTGCATCAAGACCATCATGCAAATCAAGAACGATCCTGGTGGGTCAAAGATTTACACAATGCTGGGGAAGGACAAGAAGAAAATTTATCATCAAACAAGATTTCCAACCTAAATGACAATATCAATGTCAGAATTAACTGATATAATATATTTAAATCTTTATTATCTTAGCTGATGTGAACCAATCAATTATGAAATATCAGTCAGTAGATTGATGGAGATTTTCACTTTTTATTATTTTAGTAAATTTTAGAAAATCAAAATCAATGCCTTTTTAACTCAATTTTATTATGTTGACTAAAGTATTGGTAGCCCGATTCTTATAAATTGGATGAGAGTTCAATATATTTTAATTATTTTAGAAGTTTTCTACCTCTTATATTGAACTGAGATTTCAACAAGTTTCATAGGTTGTGGAGTAGAAAGCATTCACTTGTTCATCACATGCACACACGCGTGCAAATAAACATGATTTTTTTTAGGGAGGAGAGTATGTGAGACCCTGGAACTGGGCCCGGTCCACTTGACCGGCCCAGTCCCAATACTTGGCCTCACGTGCAACGCAGCAACGGGATGGATTCTTTCCATCCCGAAGAAGAAGGAAGAGCCCTATTTTAGGGCTTCCTTCTCCTTCTCCTTCTCCTTTGAGCCCACCGAAGGAGAGCCGCCGCAAAGGGGGAGGGTCTTCTTCGCGTTGCCGCTGAAAGTGAGAGGGAGAGAGAGAGGGCTATTGGGTTCGTACGGGGGTCTTCTTCTTCTTCATTGCCGTCGGAGAGGGGGAGAACCACCGGTCTTCGTCGGGGCTGAGGTAAGAGTCCCTCGCCTTCTTCTCCTCCTCTTTTGATGTTTAGCCTTGGTGTATGGGGTTTTTGAGCCGGCCCATCGCCGGATTTGGGTCCAAAACGGCTTGCTCTAGTCGTCGACGTGTTCGCCGCTGCCAGTCGCCGGGGGTTGCCGGGCTTGCTCCGCCACCTCCTGCCACTGCCAAGGCCGGCCACCGCGGCCGCCTTGGGTTCGATCGAGAGGAGAGAAGAGGGGGCGGCGACAGGGGGTCATGGGGTCCCCTGTTTCACCGAAGGAGAAGAGGGAAGTCGGGAGAGAAAAGAAGAAAGAAGAAAAAGAAAAGAAGGAAAAAGAAGAAAGAAAAGAAGAAAAAGAAAAAAAAAGAAAAGAAAAGAAATATATATATATATATAATAATAATAATAAAGAGAGGGGGTGGTATTTGGGTATGAACCCAAACTTGGGGTTTGGCACTCCTGCAGGGCCAGCCATGGGAGGATATTAAAATTTCAGTCTTGATATATATATATATATATATATATATATATATATATATATATATATATATATATATATATATATATATATATTGTGATGAATTTTAAAAGAAGAATATGATTTTTGAATATTAAGTTCTGCGAGAAATTTGCGGAATTAATTGGATTTGTCGTGGATCGCGTTCGCAAGGTAAGTGATGTAACCTCTTTACTAGATTTTTCGGCAAACTAAATATCTGTTTTACGAATCGAATTATTTGTGATTTCGAATTTGATGCATAGATTATATGAATATTTGTTTAGAATATTGTATGGCCTTGATTGAATGTATTTGCTTTAGATTTGAATTGTATTTACTTGCTCTAACATTGTACTCTTCGGCTTGAAACACTGAACATAATGAAGAAAAGATAATGACCTGAAATAGATTCAGACTTGCAGTCGGGCTATGTTGAGGACCCTGCCAATGGGAGCTAATACATTGGTACCGCAAGAAGAATAGTCGGTGATATAACCCTGCCACAGGGAACATGTGGTCATAGTTCCTGCTTATTAAGTTGAATCTAATATATTGAAAGAAATTAAGATATGAACGGTATTTGATTTTGACATTGCATGTTTTCACGGCTGAAATATGAAATAGAGAACTAATTGAACTTCGACCTGGCTATATTGAGGACCCCGCCAATGGAGGCAGATACGTTGGCAATTGACTGTCCTGAAGGACTCACCGCAAGAAGATTAGTCGGTGTTGATGACCCTGCCACAGGGAACATGTGGTCATAGTCCACGATCGACAAGATGAATTGAATATGTGAAAGAATCTTGAAACCGCGAAAAGAATCTCATGCATTTAAGAAATATTTGACTTATACTTTGGAAATGCATATTTATTTATTTTCCACTTATTATTGCTTGATTTATCTAGCTAGAGTGTTCATTACTTACTGGGCTGTCTAGCTCATTATACCATCTCTTGTTGTTTTACAGATTTCGAGAACTAGTCTATTGGGGATTCAAAATAAGAGAGCGACTAGAAGGATTGTGGCACAAGTTATCTTAGATTAGGGTTATTTAAGTTGATTTGTTATTATGGACATTTATTATGATTGGTGGACTTTTGTTATTTTAAGAACTAAGTTTCTGCATGTTGGTAAATGATTATTCCGCTGCGTATTTAGACTTGTGAGACCTTATGACTTGGGTTAGTCGATGGAATAAGATTGCATTTATTCAGCTAAATTATTTTAGAATTTTATAATTGAGGTGTTTTGGTTTAGATGCCTTGCATGCTCGTGGGGAGAGTTTTCTACGGGTGTGCGGCGGTTGGTGCGACCCCCGACTCGCGATCTCGGGCCGGAGACGTGACAGAGTACATCTAAGGTAACTTTTATAGAGATACATCTTTTTTTAGTTTGGAGGATAAAAATTTCACATCAATAATATATACAATCAAAAATTGAACAGTTTAAATAACATAAAATACTGCATATTTTTTCTAAAAAAATGAAAAAAATGTTCAACATTTATATAGAATCAGATTAGATTTATTTTTCTTTCCAAACACAAAATTTTAGTTTTTTTCTCAAAAATATTAATTTTAATTTACCTTCCAAGTATAGTAATTAAAACATTCATCCCAAATAGGATTTATCTTTCTTAATTGGAAGAATGTAGAGGTCCTTTCCGGCTGTAGGACCGAATGGCGCTTTTGCCCCACCCAAAGATTAAGAAGGCAAATGCATATCCTCCTGAAAGTGACATGGAAAAAATTTCCATAAAGATAAAGTAAATCTTTATTAAAAGAAAGATTAAGCACTAATCTCTATCGCTATTCCTCTAACTTTTCGTGTCTGAAAAGATGTGAAATGACCTTACGTCAAGACTGAAACCCCTATCTCTTGATGGGCAGAAATTGGACCTTTCTGATCTCAGGACAAAAAAAAAATGCTTTAAAATATCCCTTGTTGCTCACAAAAAAAATCTCCTGAGTATAACTAATGTTGGTTTGACAGGTCATTATTCAATCACCTTATATACTGCACTAAATTTCACAATCATACCAGTCCTCTATTTGCCTACTTGAGGAAACACATTTTATTTCCGTGTAATATGCATGTGAAAGCCTCTCTCTCTTAAATTAGTTATTCATAAATAAATCAAATTTATCTCTAAACTAAAATTATAAACTAGCTCAAGTTCAATTCAGTTAAAAAAATAAATGAAGCTTGAGCTTAGTCCTGCTCACTGGAGGACCACTTATTAACACCATTAGAAATATGATAATGATTTAGAACAAAAGAAGTTCGTTACAAGCGTTTGCAAGTTTCAGCCAATTGTATTCAAGAATATCATATCCTCCTCTCCCTTCTATTTTCTTTGAAAGAAAGAGAGAGAGAGAGAGAGAGAGAGAGAGAGAGAGAGAGAGAGAGAGAGATCCATCCACTCTATAATCATGCAGGCTCAAATACTTGAACATACGAACTATAACTCGAATTCAAGATCTATGGTTGCGAAGCAGAGAAGCGAAACCCCAACTCATCTCTCATAATCCAGTTTCATAGATTCCATTCGTGACTATCATAACAATATAATAACTTATAGCAGTACATCTTGCTCTAAATTTTGTCCAAACCTTAATCATCCGAAATTAAAAATAATAATCATTATATTTATTGTTTATAATGGAAAATAATGGATATAGTAGCGAGGAAAGTTGCATCACTTGGCCAAATTACTGTCCACTAAATCACTATTTTCACCTCACACTATATATATGAAACATAAAAAGGTATTATTTAACTTCCATAAATATAACAACTCAGGACCTCACCCAAAATGGCTAGCCGGAAGGTATTGTTTGGATTCCTTGATCCTGTATAAGTATCCAAGATCTACCCAGCGAATAACCGATGTGGGACTAAACACACGCCCGCACGGGTCCTCACATACTTCTCCGTTCAAGCCCTGGCATCCTCGTCAGGCTAAGGATTCAAATCCATTCAAATCTAATCACAAACACCACGATCGGTCCGTGGTCAACCCTAATGGATCCGTGCTGCAGTGTCTCCTAGTTCACATAAGTTATAAGCCGGATCCGCTCTGATACCATCTGTAACAACTCAGGACCTCACCCAAAATGGCTAGCTGGAAGGTATTGTTTGGATTCCTTAATTCTGTATAAGTATCCAAGATCTACCCAGCGAATAACCGATGTGGGACTAAACACACGTCCGCACGGATCCTCACAACAAACAGTGGAACTTATAAATATTAAAATAGAACAGAATTGACCAGTCCAAAACTGCAATAGTGGTCATTGTCTTCTTGCTGTCACACCTGCCACGAGTTCCAGCTACTCCTTTTGTTTATTTTTGTGGCGCACAGCTTCTCCCATTAATTCCACACCCAACTCAAGCGGAACACCCGGAGTCCTAAAGATGGGAGACGTCGGCGGCGCAGCCCCTGCCCCGGCCAAGGGCACCAGCCTCTTCCTTCAAATCGTCGAACACCCGGACGGCACTATATCCCGTCCCACCGTCCCCCTCGCTCCCCCCACCGTCGACCACCACCCCGACTCCTCCTCCGTCCTCTCCAAAGACATCCCTCTCAACCCCACTCACAAGACTTTTATCCGGATCTACCGTCCCAATCTCCCCTCCGCCCAGAAGCTCCCCATCGTCATCTTCTCCCATGGCGGCGGTTTCGTGGTATTCAGCACGGCCTCCGTCTTCTACCATGAATTCTGCGAGCAGATGGCCACAGCCGTCCCCGCGCTGGTCATCTCTCTCGACTACCGTCTCGCCCCGGAGCACCGGCTCCCTGCGGCCTACGAGGACGCGGTGGAGGCGGTCCTCTGGGTCCAGGCTCAGGCTCAGGCCCAGAAGCCGGCAGCGGGAGAGCCGTGGCTAACGAGCCACGGGGACTTCTCCCGCTGCTTTCTGATGGGCAGCAGCTCCGGGGCCAATATGGCTTACCACGCCGGGCTGCGTGCCGTGGCCCTGGAGCTGCAGCCCGTAAGGCTGGTTGGACTGATCCTGAACCAGCCTTACTTTGGAGGGGCGGAGAGAACCCCTTCCGAGTCGGCGTCGGAAGAGGATCCGGTCGTTCCCCTCCGCGCCAACGACATGATGTGGCGTCTGGCGCTACCGAAAGGGGCCGACCGAGACCATGAATTCTGCAACCCGGTGGCGGCGCCGCCTCCTCGGCCGATTGGGCTTCCCAGCTGCATGGTGAAGGGCTGCCAAGGGGATCCCCTGATCGACAGGCAGCGGGCGTTCGTGAAGATGCTGGAGGAGGAAGGCGTGAGTGTGGTGGCTAAGCTGGATGAGGGAGGGTTCCATGCCATTGAGCTCTTTGATCCTGTCAGAAGGCAGGCCCTGTTCGCAGAGGTTCGTGATTTCATCTCTTCTACTGCTGCTGCTGATGCCGCTGCCGCCACATGAATTAGATGGGAATAAAGTATGAAATATGTGTGATTTGTTTTAGTTTTTATTTGACTTTATGGTGTTGCAGGTATGATAAGAAGTCAGTGCCATGTAATTATTTTGTCGTGTTCAAGCCGAATTCTTCTTTCTTGTTCATGTTTTTGGTGTGTAGAAGATATTATTATAGGGTTATTTAAGAATATTTGATGGGAGAAAGAGCAGAACGAAGCTGTATGTAAAAAAAATATAAAAAGGATAATTGATACAGTTTTGGACCCCTGGTATTCATACATTCAATAAAACCAAAAATAACAAATTTCGAAAGATCCAAGGCAACTTCCTTCTCACTCATAGGGCACATTCGAAATGAGTAGCCACATATAAGACCACACAATCCGCAGTCCCATTAATCTTTTTGAATACGTATTTAATCTAAAAGGCTACACCGCCACTAATCCTAACTCGAATATTCTGAGATCGGGAATGGCACCCTCCCAGGCCGGCCGTGGGTGAAAGCTGTTTTTTTTATAAAAAAAATGGTAGCCTTGCTATTGAGGTTGTTGGTATTTTTCCCATATATACATATATATTTGGAAGTCTAAAGAGAGATCTGGAACAATGTTACTTTTCAGATGCTTTTATGCGGAAATTTTTATGCAGACGGGTCTGTCGACTTGTGTGTGCATAAAATTTCCATGCATGTTTAAAGCGTACTGTTGCTGGAAATTGGACCCGGGGGCCGCCGCGAAGCCGGGGAAGGAGGGGCTTCCGCCGCAAGGGCGGCGATCGACGGCGTGCCGACTGGTGGCGTCCTCCTGGAGGGGCTGAGCTCCGTCGCTGGGAGGGTGGTCGACGGTGCGCCGGCTGGTGGCGTCCTCCTGGAGGGGCAGAGCTCCGCCGCCGGGAGGGTGGTCGACGGTGCGCCGGCTGGTGGCGTCCTCCTGGAGGGGCAGAGCTCCGCCGCTGGAAGGGTGGTCGACGGTGCGCCGGCTGGTGGCGTCCTCCACTGTGGGGTGCGAGTCCTGCAGGAAGAACCGGTGGCCGGGCTCCCCGGCGCCGGCCCTCCGATGCCTAAGTCAGAGGGGGCCAATATGTGGAGAGAGCAGGGAAGCCCGTATGTGGAGAAGACAGCCAGAATATTTAGATTAGATCAAGAAGATGAAGAAGATGATGTCATCCATTGTATCTGTACTGTCCAAGAGGGTTCAGTCCCAAGGGTCCTGAGAGTCCTCCCCCCTCCCCCCAGGTTCCCTTTTATAGGAGGATTCGGTTACCTGGGAGGTGACAGTAGGTTTGTCCCGTTCTGTAATAATTGGGCACGATTTGGCCCATTAATGGCGTGATGGAGAACGGGACCGGATCAGACCGGAATCAGGGAGTTGTCACGGTCGATCGGACCTGTTGAAGTGGTTGAACCGCCGGCCATGGTGGGCCTGGGGTCCGTGGATGGTAAGTGCATTTATTACCGAATGAACCGGCGGTCAGGGAGAGCCATACGCTCTGATGGTTCAGTGATCCGGAGATCGTCTTGGGCCGTGTTCATTAAATGACTGAGTGCATCGGAGACTTGAGGGAGCCTCGTGCATTAATGGCAGGTCGTGCTGAATACCTGCGGAGATCTTATGCCTTGATGGCTTGAAGATAGCGGCAGGTTATAGTGGAGTTGTCAGGTCCCTTAGAGGGTCAAGCGAGAGTAGAATTATTTGGTAAAGGCATCGGCTCGGCAAGGGTGCCGAGCCGAGCTGGTCGCCCAATGGGGCACCCTGTGGCGGGGTTGCTTGAGTACTCCTGGTCGGCGCCTTCTGGGCGAGCACCTCCTAGCCGAGCGCCTCTACTTGGCGCTGTCTCTGGTCAGCGCTTTCTACTTGAGCGCTTCTTTGGTCGGCGCCCGCTGGTCGGCTCTTTCTAGCCGAGCATCCCTACTTGGTTATTTCGGTTGGGCGCCTCTTGGCGCTTTCTCTGGTCGGCGCTCTTTGGCCGAGCGCCTTTCCGGTCGGCGCTCCCTAGCCGAGCGCCTCCGTGGCGATGACTTGGGGTTTTTCCCCCCAACACTACCCCCCGACTTCCGAGTTCCAGTTGGCTACCAGCTGGAGCGCGGGAAGTAGCTTTAGTTGGGGCATTACGGATTCCGAAAATTTTAATTTGTCGCGCGTTTTGAATTATCCAGCGCTTCGAGATGCCTTTAATAGGCGGCGTCTCTCCTTACCCGAGGAGTCTCATTATTGGGACACTCCTTGCGAAGCGACCTCGCGTCGTGGGCTCATGATGGGGCCGCACGATCCGATGGGGCATTTCGGCGTCCGAAGCGCTAGCCCTAATTAGATGCGTCGCTTTGTCTTTTGGACCGACACGCGTCGCCATCTAAACCGGATGCAGCATTTTTCTCGCTAATCCGGGCCGTTGGGGAGGTCTATTTAAACTCTCCCCTGGCCCTCTATCCTCTTTCTATTGCCTTCTGCTTCCATCTTTTTATTCTTCCAGTCTTCCTCAGACCGAAGTCCCTTTTCTCCGGCGTCTTTCCCAGGTTTCCCTCCTCTTTTGATTTCTTTTTCTCTTGCAATGGGTTCTGTCCCTAGCGAAGTTGAGTCCACCATGAGTGTCCTGGAGGTCGAGATGACCGAAGAGTGGTTCTTCCCTCTTCACGGGTTCCGTTTGGAGCCCGCCAGGCGGAGGGATCGGATAACCGATCCTCCGGTAGGCCGGATCGGAGTGCATCTGGAGTCGCTCTGGGCCGGCCTCCGATTTCCTCTTCACGGCTTTGTGAATGAGCTGCTAACGACGTGCCAGTTGGTCCCGGCGCAGCTTACTCCGAACGTCTGGAGGACGGTGGTCGGTTTTCTGTCCCTGTGTTTACTGCAGGGGATTCCGACCTCTGTCAGCGTCTTCCGGCGACTTTTTATCTTTAAGTCGAATCCGGGAGACGGAGAGTGGCTGTACATCGCCCTTCGGGTGGGTCGGCCACTTTTTCATGGCGCCCCCTCATCCATTCATGGCTGGAAGGAGAAATTCTTCTTCCTTGGTTCTGCACAGTCCTGGGGGTTTGACCCCAGGTGGGGACCGGGTCAGCTCAAGGCCATCAACAAACCCCCCAGACTTTCTCAGCATGAGCAGGGGATCTTCGACGCCGTCCGCAGCCTCGGGAACGGCATCTTACTGAACGGCCTCATATGCGAGGACGCTTTGGTAAACGTGGGCTTGAGCTCGGCGCGTCCCCATGGTAAGGGTAATTTCAAGGTGTATTTATTTCCTTACTGTTCTAATGTTCTAATCCTTTTTGCCTTTGCAGATATCGCAAAGATGGTGACGAAAAGTGAAGTCCTCTATGCCCGCTTCCAAAAGAGGGCAGCCGAGCTCTCGGGCGAGCCGACTGAGCCGAGAAAAAAGCAAAAGGTCTCGGCGACCTCCAAGGCCCCAGCGACAGCAGTGACCGAGGAGGGTCCTTCCCGGCCCGCTCACTCCGAGGCGGGTCCTTCTCGCCCCGCTCGCTCCGAGGCGGGTCCTTTTCAGCCCGCGCGCCCCGAAGCTGGTCGGAGGGAGGGCGCGGATTCCGGGGGCTCGGGCTCCAGAGGAGCCTCGATGGCGCCCCTATGTCCGGCGCCCTTGGCACAGATTCCTGGTCGGCAGGACGCTCCAGTTGCCGACCAGGGGAGGAGTTCAGCGGGTCCCGTGCTTGCACGCCCCGCTATAGTTGTGCGGCGGTCAGACCGGCCGCTCGTCCGACCCCAGCCCCCTAGCTCCGAACCGGGGAGCCGTCAGGGAGCCTCGGGGTCGGCTCTACCTAGGCCAGCCGATGCTGGCCTTCCGGGCCCATCGGGCTCGGAAGGACGGGTGCCCCTTGCACCCACCTGGTCGGTGTTCGAGGATGATTCAGCCCTCGAGAACTCTCGAGTAGCGCTGGAGATATTCCGGGTCGCGCTGCTCCCAGCCGACCGGGCAATGATACGGTCCATGAGCTATAATGCTTTCATGGACTATACCCGCTGCACCGCTGTCCGGGTAAGTAAAATTTTCCACCTGTGTAATCTGTATAGATTTTTTATTTATGGTGTCTTATGTTTTCCTTTTCGTCTCTTTTACAGCATTTGCACGAGACGGAGATGCTGATGCACCTTGTTCAAGAATACCGGGAGAAGGCCCGGAGGTGCCAGCGCGGGTACGACAAGGCCCAGACGAGGTACACGGCCGCCGAGGCGAAGTACCAGGCCTCCGAAGCGAAGTACCAGGCCTCTGAGGCCGAACGACAGGTGCTCCAAGAAAAGGTCGGAGCATCTGAGGGAAGGATTCGAGCTCTTACCGCCGAGCTCGATGAGGAAAAGGGCGCGCATGCGTTGGCGAGGTCCGAGCTGCACGCCGCTGAGGCTCGATTGGCCGAAGTCGAGCAAGCGCTGGCCTCCCGCGAGCAGGAGGTGGAGAATGCCCGCCTCCGACATTCGGAGCTTGAGCGGGAAATAAAAACCCTCGAGAAGAAGGCCACCTACCACGAGGCTCGGGAGCAAGCTCAGAGCGCGGTGGCGCTCTTTCGCGAATCGGCGGAGTTCCGTGACCTCCTAGAAGAGGAGGGCGTGAACGGGCTAATCCAAGGCTTCCGGGACTTCCGTAACCAGTTGCGGCGGCTTCTCCCGGATTTTGATGTGAACCTGCTCCAACCGGGAGCAGGGGTCGAAAGGCCAGATGCGGAGGCAGAGACTCCGGAGGCCGAGGCGACCGAAGCCGCCCCCGAGGCTACTCCCATTGCTGCCGAGGCCGAGGAGGTCCCGACTGCTGAGCCCGCCGCTCCCGACACTGCCGAAGCCGAAGTGGTCGGGAGCGGGCCTTAGTGTAATTTTTGTTTCGTTTTGTAAAGTCGGAATGGCCTCCCGTACTTGTAAGGGCCAAACCCGAATTTTGTACCTAGCCTACGGGCCTTTTTGAAATGAATATATATTTCTTTTTTGGAAACTCGTCTGTCGTAGTCCTAGTTTTCCTACTCGGATCCGCTTTAGGTTCCGAGGATATGGGCTCTAGGGCCTCAGCTTTTCCCGCCACAGGGTTTGAGTTTAAGTTTAGCTTGCCGAGCTCCATTGCTTGGTCCTTCAATCAGTGGTACAGCAACGCTTGTGCTTATACCAAGGATTTGGGCTCGGAGAGTTTTTCCGAGCCTAGTCCAGGACTCGACCGAGCCCTAAGGCGGTCACCAGGACTTGAACTTCAGCGAAGTTAGCGAGTTTCGATCCTCGCGTTGCCGGGGCGGACCAGATTCGTTTCCAACGAATGGGTCGAATGCCCGTCAACTCGTGACGGGGATTCGCCGGACTTAGCATAATATTGTGCTGGTGTCATGAGCACATCTTCGCCGAGGCGATCGAAGGCGCTCTTCTGCTCGGTGTCCATTCTTGGAGGACATTGGCAGGGAGAAATCCGAGAACAGAATAGATAATGTAGAAACATTAAATAAATGGGTACCTTGTACCGTGTGCGTCCTTGCGCCGAGGCGACTGAAGACGCTTCTCTGCTCGGACTCCGTTCTTTGGGGACGTCGGCAGAGAAATCCAAAAATAGAATAGACAATATAGAGATTAATGTAGAAACATTAAGTAAATGGGTACCTTGTACCGTGTGCGTCCTTGCGCCGAGGCGACTGAAGACGCTTCTCTGCTCGGACTCCGTTCTTTGGGGACGTCGGCAGAGAAATCCAAAAATAGAATAGACAATATAGAGATTAATGTAGAAACATTAAGTAAATGGGTACCTTGTACCGTGTGCGTCCTTGCGCCGAGGCGACTGAAGACGCTTCTCTGCTCGGACTTCGTTCTTTGGGGACGTCGGCAGAGAAATCCAAAAATAGAATAGACAATATAGAGATTAATGTAGAAACATTAAGTAAATGGGTACCTTGTACCGTGTGCGTCCTTGCGCTGAGGCAACTGAAGACGCTTCTCTGCTCGGACTCCGTTCTTTGGGGACGTCGGCAGAGAAATCCAAAAATAGAATAGACAATATAGAGATTAATGTAGAAACATTAAGTAAATGGGTACTGTTGCTGGAAATTGGACCCGGAGGCCGCCGCGAAGCCGGGGAAGGAGGGGCTTCCGCCGCAGGGGCGGCGATCGACGGCATGCCGACTGGTGGCGTCCTCCTGGAGGGGCTGAGCTCCGCCGCTGGGAGGGTGGTCGACAGTGCGCCGGCTGGTGGCGTCCTCCTGGAGGGGCAGAGCTCCGGCTAGGAGGGGTGGTCGACGGTGCGCCGGCTGGTCGCGTCCTCCACTGTGGGGTGCGAGTCCTGCAGGAAGAACCGGTGGCCGGGCTCCCCGGCGCCGGCCCTCCGATGCCTAAGTCAGAGGGGGCAAATATGTGGAGAGAGTGGGGAAGAGAGTATGTGGAGGAGACAGCCAGAATATTTAGATTAGATCAAGAAGATGAAGAAGATGATGTCATCCATTGTATCTGTGCTGTCCAAGAGGGTTCAGTCCCAAGGGTCCTGAGAGTCCTCCCCTTTTTGGTCCCCCTTTCCTCTTCCCCCCAGGTTCCCTTTTATAGGAGGATTCGGTTACCTGGGAGGTGACAGTAGGTTTGTCCCGTTCTGTAATAATTGGGCACGATTTGGCCCATTAATGGCGTGATGGAGAACGGGACCAGATCAGACCGGAATCAGGGAGTTGTCACGGTCGATCGGACCTGTTGAAGTGGTTGAACCGCCGGCCGTGGTGGGCCTGGGGTCCGTGGATGGTAAGTGCATTTATTACCGAATGAACCGGCGGTCAGGGAGAGCCATACGCTCTGATGGTTCAGTGATCCGGAGATCGTCTTGGGCCGTGTTCATTAAATGACTGAGTGCATCGGAGACTTGAGGGAGCCTCGTGCATTAATGGCAGGTCGTGCTGAATACCTGCGGAGATCTTATGCCTTGATGGCTTGAAGATAGCGGCAGGTTATAGTGGAGTTGTCAGGTCCCTTAGAGGGTCAAGCGAGAGTTGAATTATTTGGTAAGGGTGCCGAGCCGAGCTGGTCGCCCAATGGGGCACCCTGTGGCGGGGTTGCTTGAGTACTCCTGGTCGGCGCCTTCTGGGCGAGCACCTCCTAGCCGAGCGCCTCTACTTGGCGCTGTCTCTGGTCAGCGCTTTCTACTTGAGCGCTTCTTTGGTCGGCGCCCGCTGGTCGGCTCTTTCTAGCCGAGCATCCCTACTTGGTTATTTCGGTTGGGCGCCTCTTGGCGCTTTCTCTGGTCGGCGCTCTCTACTTGAGCGCTTCTTTGGTCGGCGCCCGCTGGTCGGCTCTTTCTAGCCGAGCATCCCTACTTGGTTATTTCGGTTGGGCGCCTCTTGGCGCTTTCTCTGGTCGGCGCTCTTTGGCCGAGCGCCTTTCCGGTCAGCGCTCCCTAGCCGAGCGCCTCCGTGGCGATGACTTGGGGTTTTTCCCCCAACACTACCCCCCGACTTCCGAGTTCCAGTTGGCTACCAGCTGGAGCGCGGGAAGTAGCTTTAGTTGGGGCATTACGGATTCCGAAAATTTTAATTTGTCGCGCGTTTTGAATTATCGAGCGCTTCGAGATGCCTTTAATAGGCGGCGTCTCTCCTTACCCGAGGAGTCTCATTATTGGGACCCTTCTTGCGAAGCGTCCTCGCGTCGTGGGCTCATGATGGGGCCGCACGATCCGATGGGGCGTTTCGGCATCCGAAGCGCTAGCCCTAATTAGATGCGTCGCTTTGTCTTTTGGACCGACACGCGTCGCCATCTAAACCGGATGCAGTATTTTTCTCGCTGATCCGGGCCGTTGGGAAGGTCTATTTAAACTCTCCCCTGGCCCTCTATCCTCTTTCTATTGCCTTCTGCTTCCAGCTTTTTATTCTTCCAGTCTTCCTTAGACCGAAGTTCCTTTTCTCCGGCGTCTTCCCCAGGTTCCCCTCCTCTTTTGATTTCTTTTTCTCTTGCGATGGGTTCTGTCCCTAGCGAAGTTGAGTCCACCATGAGTGTCCTGGAGGTCGAGATGACCGAAGAGTGGTTCTTCCCTCTTCACGGGTTCCGTTTGGAGCCCGCCAGGCGGAGGGATCGAATAACCGATCCTCCGGTAGGCCGGATCGGAGTGCATCTGGAGTCGCTCTGGGCCGGCCTCCGATTTCCTCTTCACGGCTTTGTGAATGAGCTGCTAACGACGTGCCAGTTGGTCCCGGCGCAGCTTACTCCGAACGCCTGGAGGACGGTGGTCGGTTTTCTGTCCCTGTGTTTACTGCAGGAGATTCCGACCTCTGTCAACGTCTTCCGGCGACTTTTTATCTTTAAGTCGAATCCGGGAGACGGAGAGTGGCTGTACATCGCCCTTCGGGTGGGCCGGCCACTTTTTCATGGCGCCCCCTCATCCATTCATGGCTGGAAGGAGAAATTCTTCTTTCTTGGTTCTGCACAGTCCTGGGGGTTTGACCCCAGGTGGGGACCGGCTCAGCTCAAGGCCATCAACAAACCCCCCAGACTTTCTCAGCGTGAGCAGGAGATCTTCGACGCCGTCCGCAGCCTCGGGAACGGCATCTTACTGAACGGCCTCATATGTGAGGACGCTTTGGTAAACGTGGGCTTGAGCTCGGCGCGTCCCCATGGTAAGGGTAATTTCAAGGTGTATTTATTTCCTTACTGTTCTAATGTTCTAATCCTTTTTGCCTTTGCAGATATCGCAAAGATGGTGACGAAAAGTGAAGTCCTCTATGCCCGCTTCCAAAGAGGGCAGCCGAGCTCTCGGGCGAGCCGACCGAGCCGAGAAAAAAGCAAAAGGTCTCGGCGACCTCCAAGGCCCCAGCGACAGCAGTGACCGAGGAGGGTCCTTCCCGGCCCGCTCACTCCGAGGCGGGTCCTTCTCGCCCCGCTCGCTCCGAGGCGGGTCCTTCTCAGCCCGCGCGCCCCGAAGCTGGACGGAGGGAGGGCGCGGATTCCGGGGGCTCGGGCTCCAGAGGAGCCTCGATGGCGCCCCTATGTCCGGCGCCCTTGGCGCAGATTCCTGGTCGGCAGGACGCTCCAGTTGCCGACCAGGGGAGGAGTTCAGCGGGTCCCGTGCTTGCACGCCCCGCTATAGTTGTGCGGCGGTCTGATCGTCCGTTCGTCCGACCCTAGCCCCCTAGCTCTGAGCCGGGGAGCAGTCAGGGAGCCTCGGGGTCGGCTCTACCTAGGCCAGCCGATGCTGGCCTTCCGGGCCCATCGGGCTCGGGGGGACGGGTGCCCCTTGCACCCACCTGGTCGGTGTTCGAGGGTGATTCAGCCCTCGAAAACCCTCGAGTAGCGCTGGAGATATTCCGGGTCGCGCTGCTCCCAGCCGACCGGGCAATGATGCAGTCCATGAGCTATAATGCTTTCATGGACTATACCCGTTGCAACGCCGTCCGGGTAAGTAAAATTTTCCACCTGTGTAATCTGTATAGATTTTTTATTTGTCGCATCTTATGTTTTCCTTTTCGTCTCTTTTACAGCATTTGCACGAGACGGAGATACTGATGCACCTTGTTCAAGAATACCGGGAGAAGGCCTGGAGGTGCCAGCATGGGTACGACGAGGCCCAGACGAGGTACCAGGCCGCCGAGGCGAAGTACCAGGCCTCCAAAGCGAAGTACCAGGCCTCTGAGGCCGAACGACAGGTGCTCCAAGAAAAGGTCGGAGCATCTGAGGGAAGGATTCGAGTTCTTACCGCCGAGCTCGATGAGGAAAAGGGCGCGCATGCGTTGGCGAGGTCCGAGCTGCGCGCCGCTGAGGCTCGATTGGCCGAAGTCGAGCAAGCGCTGGCCTCCCGCGAGCAGGAGATGGAGAATGCCCGCCTCCGACATTCGGAGCTTGAGCGGGGAATAAAAACCCTCGAGAAGAAGGCCACCTACCACGAGGCTCGGGAGCTCGAGGCTCGGGAGCAAGCTCAGAGCGCGGTGGCGCTCTTTCGCGAATCGGCGGAGTTCCGCGACCTCCTAGAAGAGGAGGGCGTGAACGGGCTAATCCAAGGCTTCCGGGACTTCCGTAACCAGTTGCGGCGGCTTCTCCCGGATTTTGATGTGAACCTGCTCCAACCGGGAGCAGGGGTCGAAAGGCCGGATGCGGAGGCAGAGACTCCGGAGGCCGAGGCGACCGAAGCCGCCCCCGAGGCTACTCCCATTGCTGCCGAGGCCGAGGAGGTCCCGACTGCTGAGCCCGCCGCTCCCGACACTGCCGAAGCCGAAGTGGTCGGGAGCGGGCCTTAGTGTAATTTTTGTTTCGTTTTGTAAAGTCGGGGTGGCCTCCCGTACTTGTAAGGGCCAAACCCGAATTTTGTACTTAGCCTACGGGCCTTTTTGAAATGAATATACATTTCTTTTTTGGAAACTCGTCTGTCGTAGTCCTACTTTTCCTACTCGGATCCGCTTTAGGTTCCAAGGATATGGGCTCTAGGGCCTCAGCTTTTTCCGCCACAGGGTTTGAGTTTAAGTTTAGCTTGCCGAGCTCCATTGCTCGGTCCTTCAATCAGTGGTATAGCAACGCTTGTGCTTATACCAAGGATTTGGGCTCGGAGAGTTTTTCCGAGCCTAGTCCAGGACTCGACCGAGCCCTAAGGCGGTCATCAGGACTTGAACTTCAGCGAAGTTAGCGAGTTTCGATCCTCGCATTGCCGGGGCAGACCAGATTCGTTTCCAACGAATGGGTCGAATGCCCGTCAGCTCGTAACGGGGATTCGCCGGACTTAGCATAATATTGTGCTGGTGTCATGAGCACTTCTTCGCCGAGGCGATCGAAGGCGCTCTTCTGCTCGGTGTCCATTCTTGGAGGACATCGGCAGGGAGAAATCCGAGAACAGAATAGATAATGTAGAAACATTAAATAAATGGGTACCTTGTACCGTGTGCGTCCTTGCGCCGAGGCGACTGAAGACGCTTCTCTGCTCGGACTCCGTTCTTTGGGGACGTCGGCAGAGAAATCCAAAAATAGAATAGACAATATAGAGATTAATGTAGAAACATTAAGTAAATGGGTACCTTGTACCGTGTGCGTCCTTGCGCCGAGGCGACTGAAGACGCTTCTCTACTCGGACTCCGTTCTTTGGGGACGTCGGCAGAGAAATCCAAAAATAGAATAGACAATATGGAGATTAATGTAGAAACATTAAGTAAATGGGTACCTTGTACCGTGTGCGTCCTTGCGCCGAGGCGACTGAAGACGCTTCTCTGCTCGGACTCCGTTCTTTGGGGACGTCGGCAGAGAAATCCAAAAATAGAAGAGCGGGCTGAGCTCGTTGGCTGGATGGAGCACGAGCCGAGCTCGTCCGGTCAGTGAGGACCGCTACTCATCTTGATGTCTCGAGCATCCCTATAGCCGGGGCATCCCGATGTCTCGGGGCATCCTGACCGTGGTCAGGGTAGGAGCACGAGCCGAGCTCGTCCGGTCAGAGAGGACCGCTAACTCATAGCCGATGGAGCACGAGCCGAGCTCGTCCGGTCAGAGAGGACCGCTAACTCATATCCCGACGTCTCGGGCGTCCCTATAGCCGGGGCATCCCGATGTCTCGGGGCATCCCGACGGATCGGGGCATCCCGACGTCTCGGGGCATCCTGACCGTGGTCAGGGTAGGAGCACGAGCCGAGCTCGTCCGGTCAGAGAGGACCGCTAACTCATAGCCGATGGAGCACGAGCCGAGCTCGTCCGGTCAGAGAGGACCGCTAACTCATATCCCGACGTCTCGGGCCATCCCGACGGATCGGGGCATCCTGTTGTGGCAGGGCATCCCAATATATTGGGGCATCCTGACGTCTCAGGGTAGGAGCACGAGCCGAGCTCGTCCGGTCAGAGAGGACCGCTAACTCATAGCCGATGGAGCACGAGCCGAGCTCGTCCGGTCAGAGAGGACCGTTAACTCATATCCCGACGTCTCGGGCCATCCCGACGGATCGGGGCATCCCGTTGTGGCAGGGCATCCCGTTGTGGCAGGGCATCCCGACCGTGGTCAGGGTAGGAGAAATAAACCTGACACCATGAGATAATCAGGAGAATCGGTGAGCTCAAAATGAGTATGCGGATCATAAGTTTGTTATGAAATGGAATTCATAAAATGAAATTCAATAATTGAATAATGGGGAACCCCTTAGAGTTCTACTGATGGTACACGCGGAGATTTTCAGAGCTCCAGCTCCGCGGAATGAGAGTCCCATCTAGAGACTCTAGCTGATAAGTCCCGGGTCGGCGAATGCGCGTGACTCGGTATGGTCCTTCCCAGTTTGGGGCCAGCTTTCCTTGCTCAGTTGGTCGGGAGACTTCAGCTCTCCTGAGGACAAGGTCTCCTGGTCTGAAAGATTTGATGTTGACCCTGGCGTTGTAGTACTGAGCTGTCTTTTGCTGGTACCCTCGCCATACGAACTCAGGCGGCCTCCCTTGTTTCCTCGATCAAGTCCGAGGTTGCTTCTGAGCTGCGAAGAGTTGGAGCCGGCATCATGATGCTCGACTCTTGGAGAGGGAAGCCCAACTTCCAGTGGGATGACGGCCTCCGTTCCATATGTTAGGTTGAAGGGAGTCTCACCGGTGGGGGACACGGAACGTGGTCCGGTAAGCCCACAGGACATTATATAGATCTTCGACCCATTGTCCTTTGGATTTGTCGAGCCTGGCTTTGAGACCCTGCAAAATAGTACGATTTGTTACCTCGGTTTCTCCATTCGTTTGAGGATGCGCGACCGAGGTGAAGCGGTGGTCAATGCCAAGCTCGGAGCAGAACTCTCTGAAGTGAATGTTGTCGAATTGGCGGCCGTTGTCAGAGATGAGGATGCGGGGAAGCCCGAATCTGCAGATAATGGACTTCCAAACAAAATCCCGCATCTTCTGCTCGGTGATCCGGGCAAGGGGCTCGGCTTCCACCCACTTGGTGAAGTAGTCGATGGAGACGACCAGAAATTTTCTTTGCCCGGTGGCCAGTGGAAATGGCCGTAGGATGTCAATTCCCCACTGGGCAAAGGGCCAAGGGAAGCTGATAGAAGTCAAAGGGGCCGAAGGCCGGCGCTGAACATTGGCGTTTCTTTGGCACCGGTCACATCTTTGGACGAAGTCCATAGCATCCTTCTGGAGTGTCGGCCAATAATATTCTTGATGCAGAATTTTATGGGCCAATGCTCGCCCTCCCAAATGGTTCCCGCAAATCCCTTCGTGGACTTCGCGTAGGGCATAATCAGCCTCCGTTGGGCGGAGGCATCTGAGGAGGGGAGCGGTGAAGGATCTCCGATAGAGCTTTCCCTCGTACAATATGTACCGGGTAGCGAGGCGTTTGATCCGGCGAGCCTCTTGTTCGTCGGTGGGGAGGACTTCGTCTTGCAGGTAGCCGATGAGTTCGTCCATCCAGCTTGGCTCGAACTCAGTGCAGAGGGTCTGCTCGGGCTCATCTGTACTGGGCTTTTGGAGATACTCCAGTACTGCCTCCTTGGGAAGCTCGCTCATGCGAGAGGACGCCAGCTTTGATAGCTGGTCGGCCCTGAGGTTCTCCGACCTGGCAACATGTTGAATGTGAAAAGAGTCCAGGGTCGAGGCGAGATCCCGTACCTTCTGAAGATACTTCTGCATGGTCGGGTCTCTGGCTTCGAAGTCGCCCACAATTTGGTTGACGACGAGCTGAGAATCACTGAAGGCCTTCAAGTCCTTCACTCCTAGCTCTTTGGCTAGCTTGAGCCCGGCGACGAGCGCTTCGTACTCCGCCATATTATTGGAAGCAGGGAACTCGAGGCGCGAGGCTTGCTCGGCGACCACCCCTTCCGGGCTGGTGAGGATGAGCCCTGCTCCGCTACCCCCCGAGTTTGAAGAGCCATCGACATGCAGAGTCCATGTCAAACTCGGGGTCTGCTCCACTGGTGGTTCAGGTTCGGGCTCGATCTCATCCAGTATAGTGCACTCGACAATAAAGTCTGCGAGCGCTTGTGCTTTGATCGCCGGTCTGGGTCGGTACTCGATGTCGAATTTTCCGAGCTCGATGGCCCATTTGGCGATCCGTCCCGCACGATCTGATTTCTGCAGGATCTGCTTGACTGGCTGGTCGGTCAGCACAGCCACTGTGTGGGCTTGGAAGTAGGGTCGGAGCCTCCGAGCTGAGATGACCAAGGCATAGGCAGTCTTCTCAAGCTTGGTGTATCGGGTCTCGGCGTCCCTCAAGACCCGGCTGGTGTAGTATACTGGCTTCTGAAGTTTGCCCTCCTCTCGAACCGGGACCGAGCTTACTGCCACAGGGGAGACGGCCAGATACAGGTAGAGAAGCTCGCCCTGGTGAGGCTTTGTGAGCAGGGGAGGGGAAGCCAGGAGGTGCTTGAGCTCTTCAAAAGATTGCTGGCACTTGTCCGACCACAAAAAATTCTTCGGCTTCTTGAGGGCTGCGAAGAATGGAAGGCAGCGCTCAGCCGAGCGGGAGATGAATCTCCCGAGAGCTGCAACTCGGCCTGTGAGCCGTTGTACCTCCTTGGCCGTCCTGGGAGGCGTCATCTCTTGGAGAGCCCGGATCTTTTCTGGATTGGCCTCAATTCCTCGTTGTGTAATGATGAAGCCGAGGAATTTGCCGGAGGTGACCCCGAATGCACATTTGGCTGGATTGAGCTTCATCTGGTATTTTCGGAGCGTGGAGAATGCTTCATTGAGGTCGGCTACATGATCTTGTGCCACCTTGCTTTTTACCAGCATATCGTCCACATAGACCTCCATATTCCGGCCTATCTGGTCTTTGAAGATCCGGCTGACCAACCTTTGATAAGTTGCCCCGGCATTTTTCAAGCCGAATGGCATCACCTTGTAGCAGTAAGTTCCTCCGTCGGTGATGAAGGCGGTCTTTTCCTCGTCTTCCGACGCCATGCGGATCTGGTTGTATCCGGAGAAGGCGTCCATGAATGCCAGCAGCTTGTGACCCGAGGTGGAGTCTACGAGCTGATCGATGCTGGGGAGTGGGAAGCTGTCCTTTGGGCAGGCTTTATTCAGGTCGGTGTAGTCCACACACATACGCCACTTCCCATTGGCCTTCTTGACGAGGACCACATTGGCGAGCCACTCCGGGTAGGCTATCTTCCGGACGAAGCCAGCTCCAAGGAGCTTACTGACCTCCTCGGCTGCTGCTCGCTGGCGCTCAGGGGCGGCGCCTCGCTTCTTCTGCCGCACAGGCTTGCTGGTTGGCTTTACTTGGAGCCGGTGGACCATGACCTCTGGATCTATCCCCGGCATGTCTGCAGGCGACCATGCGAAGACATCCATGTTGTCTCGCAGGAAATTGACGAGACGACTCCTCTCGTGCTCATCGAGGCCAGAGCCGACCTGCACGGTTAGCTCAGGAAAGCTCTCTCGTAAGGGAACTTGGATTAGTAACTCACCAGGCTGTACCCGCTCTTTCTGAGGGTCGACCCGTGCCTCCATGACCTCAGTTGAGGGCTGGTCAGTCGCTGGGGCAGGCATCTCGGCGGGTCGCTTTGCCTCGTGGGTCGCCAGGTAGCATCTCCTTGCCACCGTTTGGTCCCCTCGGACTTCGCCGACCCCCTGGCTGGTGGGGAATCGCATGAGCAGGTGATGAGTGGAGACCACCGCTCGGAGGGCGTTGAGGCCTGGCCTTCCGAGGATGGCATTATAGACCGAGGGAAGGCGTATCACGAGGAAGTTCATCCCTACGGTACTTTCGCGGGGGGCGAGCCCGGCTGTGACCAAAAGGTCGATCTCGCCCTCTACTGGGACTGAATCCCCAGTGAACCCAACCAACGGAGCATTCATCCTCCGAAGCTGTTCTTTGGTCATCCCCATTTTACAATATGCATCAAAGTACAAAACATTCGCCGAGCTTCCGTTATCAACTAAGATGCATTTTACATCAAATCTATTTATGATCATGGAGATGACCACGGCATCATCATGGGGGGTTTCGACCCCCTCTAGATCATCGTCTGAAAAGGAGATAGCTTCGGAGGCGCGCAGGCATTTCGGGGAGGTTTCTTCCCCTGAAGCTCCTCCTGCCGAGGCTCCGCCTCGGATGGTGTTGATGATGCCAGCGATGGGCCTGTTGGCATTTGAACCTTCAGGCTGCACTGCTCTTTCGGCTGGCTGCTTTTCTTCACGCCGGCCTTGCACAAACCGATCGAGCACCCCTCGGCGGATGAGTGCTTCGATCTCATTTCGGAGCTGGTAACACTCCTCGGTATCATGGCCTTTATCCCGATGGAAACGGCAATACTTCCGGTTGTCACGCCGGGTTCGGGTGTTTGGCTTCGGAGGTGGGAGCCGGATGCGATCCCGACTCTCGATCTCCATGAGGATTTCAGCCCGAGGAGCGTTGAGGGGAGTATATCTTTCATACCTCCCTTCGGGTGCAAGGGCTTGCAGTGGGAACCTCGGGCGGAGTGGTGACCTCTGCTGTGGCGGTCCCCTCAGCCGGGGTGGACTCTTCGGGCGGGGCGGATTCTTGGCTCGTCGCGGAGACGGGCCTCTGGGCTGGCCATGCTCCTCGCGGCGTCTTTTCTTGAGGTTCTGCTCGGTCCCGCCCCGCCTGACGGCCACGGCTTCTTCGGCCTTGGCGTACTTCCGCGCCCGAGCGAACATCTCGGTGAGGTCCGCGGGAAAATTCTTCTCAATTGAGAAGAGAAATCTGTAGGACCGGGCTCCAGTCTTCAGCGCCGACATGGCGATTGACTAGTCAAGCTCCCGGACCTCCCATGTTGCGGCGGTAAACCGGTCCAAGTACTCCTTGAGGGATTCTCCCTCCTTTTGTTTGATATCAAGGAGGGAGTCGGATGTCCGCCGCTGGGGCTGGCTGGCGGCGAAATTGCCAGCAAACTATCTGCCGAGCTGCTCAAAGGAGGAGACAGTACTCGACTTTAGCCCGGTAAACCACAGCCGGGCTGGTCCTCGGAGTGTCGCCGGGAAAGCTTTGCACATCATGGCCTCCGAGGCTCCTTATAGGGCCATTAAGATCCGGTAGCTTTCCAGGTGGTCCAGGGGATCAGCCTTGCCGTTGTAGGGCTCCACCTGGGGCATCTTGAACCGTAACGGAACCGGTTCATCTTCAATTTCCTGGGAGAAAGGCGACTTCGTATTGAACTCGAAGTCGCCGTTATGTCCTGACTTCCTCCCGTGGAGTGCCTGGATTTGACGTTCCAGCCTCTCGACCTTCCGGTCGAGTTCATCGTTCTGGAGGATCGCTGCAGCGGTTCGTTCGAGCGCAGGTTGCCCTGGAACCGATTCAGCTTCTGAAGGCTGTGGCCAGCCTCCGTGGCCTCCGGCTGGGTGCTCTCTCCAAAGGGAGGCCTGGACTTGGGAGTCCTGACCTCGAAGGTGAAGTCCGCTTGTGGGAGGCTCCGGTTGAACTGGAGCCGGAGGAGGCGTGCCGTTGGGATGCCCCTTGGCTGCAGGCTTTTGACAGCGGTAGCCAGGGCCTGCACCTGTTGTACCAGGGCATCGAACTGCTCCGGCCGAACTTGATGAACTGACTCGGTCGGAGGTGATGGGTTTCGGACGGAACGCTCCGGGCTAGGTGGAGGACGTCGAGAGGCATTGGAAGCCCCTCTGCTTCTTAGCTTCATGGCAGTGAACTCGGGCCCTTCCTCTAGCGCCAACTGTTGCTGGAAATTGGACCCGGGGGCCGCCGCGAAGCCGGGGAAGGAGGGGCTTCCGCCGCAGGGGCGGCGATCGACGGCATGCCGACTGGTGGCGTCCTCCTGGAGGGGCTGAGCTCCGCCGCTGGGAGGGTGGTCGACGGTGCGCCGGCTGGTGGCGTCCTCCTGGAGGGGCAGAGCTCCGGCTAGGAGGGGTGGTCGACGGTGCACCGGCTGGTCGCGTCCTCCACTGTGGGGTGCGAGTCCTGTAGGAAGAACCGGTGGCCGGGCTCCCCGGCGCCGGCCCTCCGATGCCTAAGTCAGAGGGGGCAAATATGTGGAGAGAGTGGGGAAGAGAGTATGTGGAGGAGACAGCCAGAATATTTAGATTAGATCAAGAAGATGAACAAGATGATGTCATCCATTGTATCTGTGCTGTCCAAGAGGGTTCAGTCCCAAGGGTCCTGAGAGTCCTCCCCTTTTTGGTCCCCCTTTCCTCTTCCCCCCAGGTTCCCTTTTATAGGAGGATTCAGTTACCTGGGAGGTGACAGTAGGTTTGTCCCGTTCTGTAATAATTGGGCACGATTTGGCCCATTAATGGCGTGATGGAGAACGGGACCAGATCAGACCGGAATCAGGGAGTTGTCACGGTCGATCGGACCTGTTGAAGTGGTTGAACCGCCGGCCGTGGTGGGCCTGGGGTCCGTGGATGGTAAGTGCATTTATTACCGAATGAACCGGCGGTCAGGGAGAGCCATACGCTCTGATGGTTCAGTGATCCGGAGATCGTCTTGGGCCGTGTTCATTAAATGACTGAGTGCATCGGAGACTTGAGGGAGCCTCGTGCATTAATGGCAGGTCGTGCTGAATACCTGCGGAGATCTTATGCCTTGATGGCTTGAAGATAGCGGCAGGTTATAGTGGAGTTGTCAGGTCCCTTAGAGGGTCAAGCGAGAGTTGAATTATTTGGTAAGGGTGCCGAGCCGAGCTGGTCGCCCAATGGGGCACCCTGTGGCGGGGTTGCTTGAGTACTCCTGGTCTGCGCCTTCTGGGCGAGCACCTCCTAGCCGAGCGCCTCTACTTGGCGCTGTCTCTGGTCGGCGCTTTTTACTTGAGCGCTTCTTTGGTCGGCGCCCGCTGGTCGGCTCTTTCTAGCCGAGCATCCCTACTTGGTTATTTCGGTTGGGCGCCTCTTGGCGCTTTCTCTGGTCGGCGCTCTTTGGCCGAGCGCCTTTTCGGTCAGCGCTCCCTAGCCGAGCGCCTCCGTGGCGATGACTTGGGGTTTTTCCCCCAACAGGTACCTTGTACCGTGTGCGTCCTTGCGCCGAGGCGACTGAAGACGCTTCTCTGCTCGGACTCCGTTCTTTGGGGACGTCGGCAGAGAAATCCAAAAATAGAATAGACAATATAGAGATTAATGTAGAAACATTAAGTAAATGGGTACCTTGTACCGTGTGCGTCCTTGCGCCGAGGCGACTGAAGACGCTTCTCTGCTCGGACTCCGTTCCTTGGGGACGTCGGCAGAGAAATCCAAAAATAGAATAGACAATATAGAGATTAATGTAGAAACATTAAGTAAATGGGTACCTTGTACCGTGTGCGTCCTTGCGCCGAGGCGACTAAAGACGCTTCTCTGCTCGGACTCCGTTCTTTGGGGACGTCGGCAGAGAAATCCAAAAATGAAGAGCGGACTGAGCTCGTTGGCTGAAGACGATGGAGCACGAGCCGAGCTCGTCCGGTCAGAGAGGACCGCTACTCATCTCGATGTCTCGAGCATCCCTATAGCCGGGGCATCCCGACGTCTCGGGGCATCCTGACCGTGGTCAGGGTAGGAGCACGAGCCGAGCTCGTCCGGTCAGAGAGGACCGCTAACTCATAGCCGATGGAGCACGAGCCGAGCTCGTCCGGTCAGAGAGGACCGCTAACTCATAGCCGATGGAGCACGAGCCGAGCTCGTCCGGTCAGAGAGAACCGCTAACTCATATCCCGACGTCTCGGGCATCCCTATAGCCGGGGCATCCCGACGTCTCGGGGCATCCCGACGGATCGGGGCATCCCGTTGTGGCAGGGCATCCCGACCGTGGTCAGGGTAGGAGAAATAAACCTGGCACCATGAGATAATCAGGAGAATCGGTGAGCTCAAAATGAGTATGCGGATCATAAGTTTGTTATGAAATGGAATTCATAAAATGAAATTCAATAATTGAATAATGGGGAACCCCTTAGGGTTCTACTGATGGTACACGCGGAGATTTTCAGAGCTCCAGCTCCGCGGAATGAGAGTCCCATCTAGAGACTCTAGCTGATAAGTCCCGGGTCGGCGGATGCGCGTGACTCGGTATGGTCCTTCCCAGTTTGGGGCCAGCTTCCCTTGCTCAGTTGGTCGGGAGACTTCAGCTCTCCTGAGGACAAGGTCTCCTGGTCTGAAAGATTTGATTTTGACCCTGGCGTTGTAGTACTGAGCTGTCTTTTGCTGGTACCTCGCCATACGAACTCGGGCGGCCTCCCTTGTTTCCTCGATCAAGTCGAGGTTGCTTCTGAGCTGCGAAGAGTTGGAGCCGGCATCATGATGCTCGACTCTTGGAGAGGGAAGCCCAACTTCCAGTGGGATGACGGCCTCCGTTCCATATGTTAGGTTGAAGGGAGTCTCACCGGTGGGGACACGGAACGTGGTCCGGTAAGCCCACAGGACATTATATAGGTCTTCGACCCATTGTCCTTTGGATTTGTCGAGCCTGGCCTTGAGACCCTGCAAAATAGTACGATTTGTTACCTCGGTTTCTCCATTCGTTTGAGGATGCGCGACCGAGGTGAAGCGGTGGTCAATGCCAAGCTCGGAGCAGAACTCTCTGAAGTGAATGTTGTCGAATTGGCGACCGTTGTCAGAGATGAGGATGCGGGGAAGCCCGAATCTGCAGATAATGGACTTCCAAACAAAATTCCGCATCTTCTGCTCGGTGATCCGGGCAAGGGGCTCGGCTTCCACCCACTTGGTGAAGTAGTCGATGGAGATGACCAGAAATTTTCTTTGCCCGGTGGCCAGTGGAAATGGCCCTAGGATGTCAATTCCCCACTGGGCAAAAGGCCAAGGGGAGCTGATAGAAGTCAAAGGGGCCGAAGGCCGGCGCTGAACATTGGCGTTCCTTTGGCACCGGTCACATCTTTGGACGAAGTCCATAGCATCCTTCTGGAGTGTCGGCCAATAATATCTTTGGCGCAGAATTTTATGGGCCAATGCTCGCCCTCCCAAATGGTTCCCGCAAATCCCTTTGTGGACTTCGCGTAGGGCATAATCAGCCTCCGTTGGGCGGAGGCATCTGAGGAGGGAAGAGGTGAAGGATCTCCGATAGAGCTTTTCCTCGTACAATATGTACCGGGTAGCGAGGCGTTTGATCCGGCGAGCCTCTTGTTCGTCGGTGGGGAGGAATTCGTCTTGCAGGTAGCCGATGAGTTCGTCCATCCAGCTTGGCTCGAACTCAGTGCAGAGGGTCTGCTCGGTCTCATCTGTACTAGGCTTTTGGAGATACTCCAGTACTGCCTCCTTGGGAAGCTCGCTCATGCGAGAGGACGCCAGCTTTGATAGCTGGTCGGCCCTGAGGTTCTCCGACCTGGCAACATGTTGAATGTGAAAAGAGTCCAGGGTCGAGGCGTGATCCCGTACCTTCTGAAGATACTTCTGCATGGTCGGGTCTCTGGCTTCGAAGTCGCCCACAATTTGGTTGACGACGAGCTGAGAATCACTGAAAGCCTTCAAGTCCTTCACTCCTAGCTCTTTGGCTAGCTTGAGCCCGGCGACGAGCGCTTCGTACTCCGCCATATTATTGGAAGCAGGGAACTCGAGGCGCGAGGCTTGCTCGGCGACCACCCCTTCTGGGCTGGTGAGGATGAGCCCTGCTCCGCTACCCCCCGAGTTTGAAGAGCCATCGACATGCAGAGTCCATGTCAAACTCGGGGTCTGCTCCACTGGTGGTTCAGGTTCGGGCTCGATCTCATCCAGTATAGTGCACTCGACAATAAAGTCTGCGAGCGCTTGTGCTTTGATCGCCGGTTTGGGTCGGTACTCGATGTCGAATTCTCCGAGCTCGATGGCCCATTTGGCGATCCGTCCCGCGCGATCTGATTTCTGCAGGATCTGCTTGACCGGCTGGTCGGTCAGCACAGCCACTGTGTGGGCTTGGAAGTATGGTCGGAGCCTCCGAGCTGAGATGACCAGGGCATAGGCAGTCTTCTCAAGCTTGGTGTATCGGGTCTCGGCGTCCCTCAAGACCCGGCTGGTGTAATATACTGGCTTCTGAAGTTTGCCCTCCTCTCGGACCAGGACCGAGCTTACTGCCACAGGGGAGACGGCCAGATACAGGTAGAGAAGCTCGCCCTGGTGAGGCTTTGTGAGCAGGGGAGGGGAAGCCAGGAGGTGCTTGAGCTCTTCAAAAGATTGCTGGCACTTGTCCGACCACAAAAAATTCTTCGGCTTCTTGAGGGCTGCGAAGAATGGAAGGCAGTGCTCAGCCGAGCGGGAGATGAATCTCCCGAGAGCTGCAACTCGGCCTTTGAGCCGTTGTACCTCCTTGACCGTCCTGAGAGGCGTCATCTCTTGGAGAGCCTGGATCTTCTCTGGATTGGCCTCAATTCCTCGTTGTGTAATGATGAAGCCGAGGAATTTGCCGGAGGTGACCCCGAATGCACATTTGGCTGGATTGAGCTTCATCTGGTATTTTCGGAGCGTGGAGAATGCTTCATCGAGGTCGGCTACATGATCTTGTGCCACCTTGCTTTTTACCAGCATATCGTCCACATAGACCTCCATATTCCGGCCTATCTGGTCTTTGAAGATCCGGCTGACCAGCCTTTGGTAAGTTGCCCCGGCATTTTTCAAGCCGAATGGCATCACCTTGTAGCAGTAAGTTCCTCCGTCGGTGATGAAGGCGGTCTTTTCCTCGTCTTTCGGCGCCATGCGGATCTGGTTGTATCCGGAGAAGGCGTCCATGAATGCCAGCAGCTCGTGACCCGAGGTGGAGTCTACGAGCTGATCGATGCTGGGGAGTGGGAAGCTGTCCTTTGGACAGGCTTTATTCAGGTCGGTGTAGTCCACACACATACGCCACTTTCCGTTGGCCTTCTTGACGAGGACCACATTGGCGAGCCACTCCGGATAGGCTATCTCCCGGATGAAGCCAGCTCCAAGGAGCTTACTGACCTCCTCGGCTGCTGCTCGCTGGCGCTCAGGGGCGGCGCCTCGCTTCTTCTGCCGCACAGGCTTGCTGGTTGGCTTTACTTGGAGCCGGTGGACCATGACCTCTGGATCTATCCCCGGCATGTCTGCAGACGACCATGCGAAGACATCCATGTTGTCTCGCAGGAAATTGACGAGACGACTCCTCTCGTGCTCATCGAGGCCAGAGCCGACCTGCACGGTTAGCTCAGGAAAGCTCTCTCGTAAGGGAACTTGGATTAGTAACTCACCAGGCTGTACCCGCTCTTTCTGAGGGTCGACCCGTGCCTCCATGACCTCAGTTGAGGGCTGGTCAGTCGCTGGGGCAGGCACCTCGGCGGGTCGCTTTGCCTCGTGGGTCGCCAGGTAGCATCTCCTTGCCACCATTTGGTCCCCTCGGACTTCGCCGACCCCTTGGCTGGTGGGGAATCGCATGAGCAGGTGATGAGTGGAGACCACCGCTCGGAGGGCGTTGAGGCCTGGCCTTCCGAGGATGGCATTATAGACCGAGGGAAGGCGTATCACGAGGAAGTTCATCCCCACGGTACTTTCACGGGGGGCGAGCCCGGCTGTGACCAAAAGGTCGATCTCGCCCTCTACTGGGACTGAATCCCCAGTGAATCCAACCAACGGAGCATTCATCCTCCGCAGCTGTTCTTTGGTCATCCCCATTTTACAATATGCATCAAAGTACAAAACATTCGCCGAGCTTCCATTATCAACTAAGATGCGTTTTACATCAAATCTATTTATGATCATGGAGATGACCACGGCATCATCATGGGGGGTTTCGACCCCCTCTAGATCATCATCTGAAAAGGAGATAGCTTCGGAGGCGCGCAGGCGTTTCGGGGAGGTTTCTTCCCCTGAAGCTCCTCCTGCCGAGGCTCCGCCTCGGATGGTGTTGATGATGCCAGCGATGGGCCTGTTGGCATTTGAACCTTCAGGCTGCGCGGCTCTTTCGGCTGGCTGCTTTTCTTCACGCCGGCCTTGCACAAACCGATCGAGCACCCCTCGGCGGATGAGTGCTTCGATCTCATTTCGGAGCTGGTAACACTCCTCGGTATCATGGCCTTTATCCCGATGGAAACGGCAATACTTCCGGTTGTCACGCCGGGTTCGGGTGTCTGGCTTCGGAGGTGGGAGCCGGATGCGATCCCGACTCTCGATCTCCATGAGGATTTCAGCCCGAGGAGCGTTGAGGGGAGTATATCTTTCATACCTCCCTTCGGGTGCAGGGGCTTGCAGTGGGAACCTCGGGCGGAGTGGTGACCTCCGCTGTGGCGGTCCCCTCAGCTGGGGTGGACTCTTCGGGCGGGGCGGATTCTTGGCTCGTCGCGGAGACGGGCCTCTGGGCTGGCCACGCTCCTCGCGGCGTCTTTTCTTGAGGTTCTGCTCGGTCCCGCCCCGCCTGACGGCCACGGCTTCTTCGGACTTGGCGTACTTCCGCGCCCGAGCGAACATCTCGGTGAGGTCCGCGGGAAAATTCTTCTCAATTGAGAAGAGAAATCTATAGGACCGGGCTCCAATCTTCAGCGCCGATATGGCGATTGACTGGTCAAGCTCCCGGACCTCCCATGTTGCGGCGGTGAACCGGTCCAAATACTCCTTGAGGGATTCTCCCTCCTTTTGTTTGATATCAAGGAGGGAGTCAGATGTCCGCCGCTGGGGCTGGCTGGCGGCGAAATTGCCAGCAAACTGTCTGCCGAGCTGCTCAAAGGAGGAGACAGTACTCGGCTTTAGCCCGGTAAACCATAGCCGGGCTGGTCCTCGGAGTGTCGCCGGGAAAGCTTTGCACATCATGGCCTCCGAGGCTCCTTGTAGGGCCATTAAGACCCGGTAGCTTTCCAGGTGGTCCAGGAGATCAGCCTTGCCGTTGTAGGGCTCCACCTGGGGCATCTTGAACCGTAACGGGACCGGTTCATCTTCAATTTCCTGGGAGAAGGGCGACTTCGTATTGAACTCGAAGTCGCCGTTATGTCCTGACTTCCTCCCGTGGAGTGCCTGGATTTGACGTTCCAGCCTCTCGACCTTCCGGTCGAGTTCATCGTTCTGGAGGATCGCTGCAGCGGTTCGTTCGAGCGCAGGTTGCCCTGGAACCGATTCAGCTTCTGAAGGCTGCGGCCAGCCTCCGTGGCCTCCGGCTGGGTGCTCTCTCCAAAGGGAGGCCTGGACTTGGGAGTCCTGACCTCGAAGGTGAAGTCCGCTTGTGGGAGGCTCCGGTTGAACTGGAGCCGGAGGAGGCGGTGCCGTTGGGATGCCCCTGGGCTGCAGGCTTTTGACAGCGGTAGCCAGGGCCTGCACCTGTTGTACCAGGGCATCGAACTGCTCCGGCCGAACTTGATGAACTGACTCGGTCGGAGGTGATGGGTTTCGGACGGAACGCTCCGGGCTAGGTGGAGGACGTCGAGAGGCATTGGAAGCCCCTTTGCTTCTTAGCTTCATGGCAGCGAACTCGGGCCCTTCCTCTAGCGCCAACTGTTGCTGGAAATTGGACCCGGGGGCCGCCGCGAAGCCGGAGAAGGAGGGGCTTCCGCCGCAGGGGCGGCGATCGACGGCGTGCCGACTGGTGGCGTCCTCCTGGAGGGGCTGAGCTCCGCCGCTGGGAGGGTGGTCGACGGTGCGCCGGCTGGTGGCGTCCTCCTGGAGGGGCAGAGCTCCGCCGCCGGGAGGGTGGTCGACGGTGCGCCGGCTGGTGGCGTCCTCCTAGAGGGGCAGAGCTCCACCGCTGGAAGGGTGGTCGACGGTGCGCCGGCTGGTGGCGTCCTCCACTGTGGGGTGCGAGTCCTGCAGGAAGAACCGGTGGCCGGGCTCCCCGGCGCCGGCCCTCCGATGCCTAAGTCAGAGGGGGCCAATATGTGGAGAGAGCAGGGAAGCCCGTATGTGGAGAAGACAGCCAGAATATTTAGATTAGATCAAGAAGATGAAGAAGATGATGTCATCCATTGTATCTGTACTGTCCAAGAGGGTTCAGTCCCAAGGGTCCTGAGAGTCCTCCCCCCTCTCCCCAGGTTCCCTTTTATAGGAGGATTCGGTTACCTGGGAGGTGACAGTAGGTTTGTCCCGTTCTGTAATAATTGGGCACGATTTGGCCCATTAATGGCGTGATGGAGAACGGGACCGGATCAGACCGAAATCAGGGAGTTGTCACGGTCGATCGGACCTGTTGAAGTGGTTGAACCGCCGGCCGTGGTGGGCCTGGGGTCCGTGGATGGTAAGTGCATTTATTACCGAATGAACCGGCGGTCAGGGAGAGCCATACGCTCTGATGGTTCAGTGATCCGGAGATCGTCTTGGGCCGTGTTCATTAAATGACTGAGTGCATCGGAGACTTGAGGGAGCCTCGTGCATTAATGGCAGGTCGTGCTGAATACCTGCGGAGATCTTATGCCTTGATGGCTTGAAGATAGCGGCAGGTTATAGTGGAGTTGTCAGGTCCCTTAGAGGGTCAAGCGAGAGTTGAATTATTTGGTAAAGGCATCGGCTCGGCAAGGGTGCCGAGCCGAGCTGGTCGCCCAATGGGGCACCCTGTGGCGGGGTTGCTTGAGTACTCCTGGTCGGCGCCTTCTGGGCGAGCACCTCCTAGCCGAGCGCCTCTACTTGGCGCTGTCTCTGGTCAGCGCTTTCTACTTGAGCGCTTCTTTGGTCGGCGCCCGCTGGTCGGCTCTTTCTAGCCGAGCATCCCTACTTGGTTATTTCGGTTGGGCACCTCTTGGCGCTTTCTCTGGTCGGCGCTCTTTGGCCGAGCGCCTTTCCGGTCGGCGCTCCCTAGCCGAGCGCCTCCGTGGCGATGACTTGGGGTTTTTCCCCCCAACACGTACCACTATAGTCCATGATCCGACTCGTTATATTCACCATTTTGACTCACGAAATACTCTACCAGCCTCTTATCTCATCACTCATCAGGGATAAAATATGGAGCAGTCACGCAACTAGGAAGAAAAACGAACGCAACAACAAAATTGTAACGAGTAGATGTGAAGATTTTCTTCTATGGGCTTGACTAAATGGGTTTTTTTAGCAGATTAGCCCATGACATTTTCATATTTGTATATTAATTCACATCTTTTTCATATTATATTCTTATAAAATTCTCCATTTGTTCAAATTAGCCCTTCCGATAATTTTTATATGTTGAACTCTAGATGAGGTTAACCAAGATTGCAGAAGGTGTCCCCTTCTCACTTGATACTTGACCGTAGAGGACAAAAAGATCCAACAAGTATAGAGACAACGTTATTGGAAGAATAAAAGTAGAGTAATCTGCCCTGATCTAGTTAACTTAACCTGAGACGTGGACAAGCAATAAGTTACAACAAATTTAGAAATGCGATTTTTAAAAAAGATACAATTATAGATTTATTTTGGGGGCTAATCTATAACAAACTCATTATTATTATTATTATTTTGGTTAGCGCTAATAAAACTATTATTTACCCCATGACCCTTTTCCTCTCTTTTTTCCCCTTCAAAAGTAACTCATTATTTTCCATTGAAATGGTTTTCCCTTTTCTTCTGCATTCATATTAGTTATAACTTCGGAGTGTCTTCAGCTTCAGTGTATTTTGTGATCTTCTCATATTTTAAGTATTTTCACCCCTAGCTTCATCGAATACGGTGCAATTGTATGTGCATCCAGACCAATAAACGTATGCATATTTACTAAGAATATCAGTCGTATTTAATATTCAAATATCCTTTATAGTTAGTAAGCATATTTTTAATAGTGAATCAACATAACTTTGATGCATATACGTTTGGAGTCCATTAAATAAGGCGAGGAGGAAAAGTTTTTGATTAAAAGGACACATTCTTTGAAAAGATAAATAATATTTTTTAAAAAATCAAATTTATTTTTATTTTTGAAATATTGGAGTATTTTTATTTGTTGTTATAAGAATGGCTTGGTTTTGAAATTGATGGATATTTTTGTCACTGGCCTACAAATATACTCCAGGCAATGAAAGTGCAATGCATATAGCTTAATAGTAAGTAGATGTGAGCTTGTACAAAAAAATATATGCATTGCATGTCAAAGTATGTACATTTAATACAAAATCTAAGTGCATTCAACTTCACATTAACATGCAATAGGAGCATATCAAATAGTTCCAGGAGCAAAAGGATCTAAATTTTTTATAATTTGTTCACTTATTTGATTATTTAAATTTATAAAAAACATAGAATGAATCATTTCTACAAAATATCCAAAAACAAACGAACAAATAAATAAAATAAGTATACAAAACTTCTGGCTTGAATCTGAAAAAAGAGATCTGTAGTGGGTGAAAAATGCAGAATTTCATCAAATTTATGATAACTACATACCGCTCGCCCCTATATCCTCAAGTAAATCTCAACAAATCAGAAAATAGAAATTGATGTATCCAAAAAATTCGTGTAGAATCCAGAGAATGATTTATTTAAAATAGTTTGGAAAATAATTTGAAATTCGAACAAAAAGCAGCAAAACTTGGATTGGAGGCATCTTTGTCGTAGCCCTAAGAGTGTTATTGCCTCTCCAGTGCAAATAGATGGCCCTAATACTTCCAAGATACAACCGATCCTAGGCTCAACATGGCTCCTCTCTAACTTAGCATAAGCACGCGGAAGAATTGACTTGATCAACTCCTTCGTTTGCTCCAAGATAGTTCTTTGGAAACTATATGAAATATAGGGAGAAATAATAACAAAGTTGATGGAGATTGTATGTAACTTAGAACTTAATATGTGTAGAAAACAGCTACCATAAGGAGAAAAGGCTCCAAGCTATGATCTAAGTGGATAGCCTAACTAGACTATGACCCTTATATAGAGGCCAATCTAGTAGTAGTACCATTGAGGCTGCAACAAGCGCCTTGGGGGTTACTAGATGCTGTGAGTTAATAAAGCCACCTTAACAACTGCCCAGCAACTCCTGCAATTAAGCCTATTAGAAAATTAAAATAAATTCTAACAAAATCAAAACAAATAAAAGGGTTGGCTTTCACATGGGCGACTGACCCAAATGCCCCATGCATCCAATATATTAAAGTCCACTAGTTAGGAAGTGTTAAATATAATTCAACTCGCATTAATTTTTTAATGTTGGACTAATGACTTTGGCATATGAAACCAATAGCATTTTGTTCACTCCTAACCACTAGCATCTTGTACTTTTGTCATCTATTTTCACAACCATTATTCCCACCGCTTTACCCACATTGTAACTAATTACAATCACCCGTTATTTATCGACACTACCCACTTTAAACTACCATGGATTATCCTAAAATGCTTGAAATGAGATTTGAGGCCCTACAACATTGCAGGCCTTACCATTTTTCTATAAATTTTTTTGTTAAATCTTTAACGTATGCACCTATCACATAGTATTCCAGATGCACACGTCTCTACTTTATCCAACCAACTCTAATTTTGTAACATATATTTTCATCTATCTTCCTATTATTTTGTATAATAGATCTTAAATAATGAAATTAGCAACTTTGTGGTATCACTTGTCCATCAATCATAATTGATATTATGTTATCATGCTTATTCTTATTAAATTTGCATTCCATATATTTTATCTTTACTGTACCAATTTTTATACCTTTATCGTCTATAGCTTTTCTACATAATTTTAATTATTATTTAACCTAGTTTTCTTTTCATTTATCAATCCTGTATCATCTAAAATAACATACGTCATGGTATATGTTCCTAAATATTAGATTCGAGTTGTCCATTATTAATACAAAAAGATGCAGGCTTATTGTTGATCCTTGATGTAAGCTATTATGACTGGAAAAATATTTTCTGCACCATAGAAACTCCTAATACTTGTAAGAATCCAGTATATGTCCTTAATTCTTCAATATACCATTTATGATTTTGGCCCTTTTGATGAATTCCCTGAATATTAACTCAAATCTTGAACTTGAAAATAAATAAAATGAACACAAGCTAAGGTCATCTCATCCATGTTCAACTAAATATAATATATGATGTATACCACTATTAAATATCTGAAGGCTTGTTTGGTATCGTTGTTGCTTGTGTTCATATTCTCTACAAATTAATGAAATACCAAAGAAGATTACATCTAAAGCTAGCATTCACATAAAATTTCTGCTATTACTAATTTTTAATTAAAAGATAAAAAGATTTCGTGAAACAAGTTTTTAAGTCTATTCTTTTTTTCTTGGGCTTCTAAAAAGGAAACAAATGCTATATCAAATGGGCCTTAAATAAAAAATATTTTATTTTAATCATGAAATATTAACAAATATATAAGCAAGCATATAATCAACAATTAGATTTTAGTCAAGTGGTTTTAATTTTTACATACCAGTTGCCAGTGGAGCCATTAGATTGAAATTTAAAGGTTCAAATCAGTTAGGATTAGTAAAAACCACCAAGCCAGACCAATCCCTTTCTCCCAGTTAACCAAAGATAATGTGTTGTCCGATTCCTGTTTACCTAAAAATACGCTACATAGATCATTGTTAGAACCGACAAACAAAGTTTAATTTAATTTTACTCTTACTTTTTCTACTCGAAGAATAGTGGTTGTAAGAGGTCGATCCACAGGGAGGCGATTGGAGTTGCATAAAAAATTAAAACATTCACTCGGATTCAAAATCGATTTTTAAATAACAAAAAAAAAAAACATTACTTCGGAGATGTGGAATGATTCTCTAGTCTACCAGAGAATGTTTTCTATTTGAGATTAACTAAAAGACAAGTATAGATTCGAAAAGCATTTATATATTTAATGAAATATTTAACTATTCGGAGGAAAACTTGGACATGGATGAAAACAGTGCTTAAGAAAACTGAAACTTAGAACATAGATTGCATAAAAAAAAATTTATGGATTGCATAAAAAGCAGGAATTAAACTGAACCTAGAACAAGGATTGCATGAAAGAGAATTGATGGATTTCATAAAAAGAAAACTTATTACACATAAAAGTGGAGATTAGAGGCCTAATACTCCTTCTATTTTGCAAATTAAAAAAAAAAAAAACAAATCACTTCTCTTCTCCCTCTCTCTCCCACGGTGGAACATTAAATACTATATTTTTTTTCTTTCCTCTTTCCAAGAGAAACAAAGCTCTCCCCTGTTCCTTCCCCTGTTCTTTGGCCCAACCGAGCTCTCCACCCTCCTCTTCCTTGGTCTTTGGCCCACCACCAAGCCGAGAGCTCCCTTCTCCCTCTCGTTCTCCCCTTCTTATAGATCGTCGAGCATGGAGAGGAGGAGAAACGGGCGCGGGATCTCGGGAGGTGGATCCGGATGAAGAGCGTCGCGGGTGCTTGGATGCGGAGGAGGCTGGACCGGCCAGTGTGATCCGTGGATGATGAATAATAAGGCGTGTAGGAGATTGCTCGCAGACCGTTGCTCTCCCCTGTTTTCGCACGGGATGGACGCGGTGCAGATTTGAAATGGGCGGCCAGAATCGGTGCTGGGAGGAGCGGATCCGTGGATGGCGCCGTGGGACTGCTGGGAGGAGCCGATCACGGCTTGGATTCGAGTGATGGCCGCTGAGATTTCGGGAGGTTGACGTGCGGATGGAAGAAGATGAGATGGGAGGCTTGATGCTGGGATGTTCACCGCGTGAAGAACGTGGGCTGCTGGGCGCGAAGCTAGGATTCGGATCGCGGAAGGAAGGAGATGCGGTGCGGGATCGCCGAGATCACGGAAGATGCTTGGGGGAGAATCACAGGCGGCTGAAGCGGGTGTGAATCTGGAAGCTCCAACGGTTGGCTGGATAGGGGCGGAAGAAGCTGGGAGGAGGATTGGGACGCCGACGTTGCTGGCACGGTGGCTGGCACGGAAGTTGGATGCGAGGCGCTAGGATCACGGGCGGAAGAAGCTCTGTGGATGCGCTGTGATGTGCGGAAGAGCTGGGATGCTGGGAGGAGCCGATCATGGCCACGATGGAGGCTGGGATCACGGGCGGAAGAATGCCGACGGACTCTTGGGCTGTCACAAGATCCCTGGGAATTGGCTGCTGGCTGGCACGCTGGGGATGGGGGGAACGTGCCATGCATGGCACGATGGCACGGGCTGAAATGGACGAAACATAGTTGGGCTCGGGCTGCCATGCTGACGACGTGGTTAGGACGCTTCTGGACCGGCATGCTGAGACGTGCTGTGCACGGTGGCTGGCGACGTTTTGGTGCAGCAAGGGCGAGCTCGGCGGACGTCGGGGAGGTGCTAGCAGCAAGTTCCAGGCATGCATAGGCGGGGACGTGCCACGACTGAGATGCGGACGTGCCGGAATGGTATCTTCCATGCATGGCAGCATGAAGAGCTCGGGACGTTGGGGACGACACGAGTGAAGGTGCTCGGGATGAGCTAGGATGTGGGCTTTCCATGCATGCATGGGTGCGATGGCTTGATTAGGTGATACGATGGGGGCTGATTGTTTGAAGTGCGGGGAACGAGCTGATTGGGCTACTTGCACAAATAAAACATTAATTAGTTAATTTTATTATTAATGATTAGCTAAAATACTAATTAAGATGGTCTGATGGTTGCACTTTTGTGCTCTCATCATAATGTACTCTCTCTCTCATACTCCTCTACTAAAATGCAAACATCCCCAAACCACCAAACCCCGTAACCCCAATTTTCTCAATGTTAGCTATCTAAGCTTCTGTACATCCTTCCATCCCACTTTTCTTTCATTGATGATGCCACTAATAATAAGCTCCATGTTGATGACGACTAAGATGGTGGTGATCTACTACCAAGGATGGTTGCAAATCTAGGAAGATCCTAAAGGGCATTCAGGCTTCACGTCATAAATCTTAAAAAAATTGTCTGATTAAAAAGAAATTATTTCAATCGGATGTCGTATAATCAAGCTATGGCCTTCGGAAGTTTGGACTGCGACTTGGCTTCCTAATGTGGCTGATCTTGCTTCTGAACCCTATCTCGCCCTACTTGTAGTGGCCAAAGTGGTCCACATTGATTCTGGGGATCCTTTTGAATCAAAGATCCCCCTGTTTAAGGGATTTAGCTCTCGCTAAATCAAAACTAGAGGTAGAAAAATATTTGTTTCTCCGTCTCACGATTGAACCACTTGCTTTGCTCGGAGATGATTTTTGGCCTGACTCTTCTTCGCACTTAAGTCTCAGTAAACTACTTGCTCTGTTCTTGTATCTGGATTTTTTGGTAGGAATGCTCCTTGTCATCCTTTCTCATCAACAATGACTACGACGACTCCTTAATCTCGACCTCGGTATATCGATCAATGGAACCAAGAAACAAAAGCTTGGCCTCTCATGGGTAGCATTAGGTTCTCACACCATCATCACAAACTTGTTGCAGGCATAAACAAGTCGCTTCGCTTGGGCAGCAGCTGCAAGTTCAATGTTACCTTGTGTTCTAGAGGCATTGATAATGAACTCCTTCCCATCCTTTACGAGATAATACTTTATCTGATGCTTGTAAAAGATTGCATCTCAATGCCAAAAGTATGGGTCCCAAATATAATCTGGCAAATATCCAAAGAATTCACAAGTTACCTCATCAATATATCACTCAGTTATGGCGAACTTAAAGGTACACTACTTGGAGATCTTCAACTTGACATCCTTCTAAATCCAACCAAGAGGGTAAGAATGTGGATGATTTTAGAAAAACAAAAAGATTATTTCGATCGGACGTAATATGATGAAGTTATGGCCTTCGAAAGTTTGGTCTGCGACTCGACATTCCGATTTTGTTGATCTCGTTTCTGAACCCTGTCCAGCCATACTTATAATGGCCAAAGTGGTCCACAACGAGTTTAAGAGATTTAGCTCCCTCTGTTTAAAAGATTTAGCTCCCGCTAAATCAAAACCAAAGGTAGAAAAATACTTGCTTCTTTGTCTCATGATTGAACCACCTAGCTTTGCTTGGAGATGGTTTTTAGCTTCGCTCTTCTTTGCTCTCAGGTTTGAGTAAATTACTTGCTCTACTCTCGTATCTGGACTTCTTAGTAGGAACGCTCCTTGTCGTCCTTCCTTGTCAATGATGACTACAGTGACTCCTTGTCAATCTTGACCTCAGTATATCGATTAGTGAAACCAAGAAACAATAGCTTGGCCTCTAACAGGTGTATCGGGTCCTCATACCGTATCACAAACTTGTTACAAGCATTAACATGTTGCTTTGCTTAGGCAGTAACTGTAAAGTCAATGTTACCTTGTATTCTGGAGGTATTGATAATGAACTCCTTTTCATCCTTTAAAGGATGATACTTCCTATGCCATTTGTAAAAGACTTCATCTTGACCCTAAAGGTATGGGCTTCTAAAGATAATCTGGCAAATATCCAAAAAAACTATTTCACAAATTATCTCATCAATATACCTCTCAATTATGGCAAACCTAAAGGTACACTACTTGGTGATCTTTAACTTGACATCCTTCTAAATCCCACCAAGATGGTAAGAATGTGGATAAGGCTTGGTCTGCAACCCCAGCTTCTGAATTAAATTTTTAGAGATGGGATTTTTTTTGCTTCTAGGACCTATAATAGCCTCAATGATGCTTTGGTTTATCTAGATCTTCAAGAAGAAGAGTTTTTCTCATGCCTCTAGATTTATCTCACTTGTTGTCTTGGATTTTCTCACCATCAAGCTCAACTTGAAGTCTGTTTGCTTAAGCTCAAGCATCTTCTCAACCTCTACAGCATTAAGAATCGCCTTTCCTTTCTTCTTAGAATAATCATCCTTTTGATTCTTCCTCTTCAGCTATAGCTCAGGGTGAAGCTTCCAACACTTTGGATAAATAAGTCAAGATCCAGAAAAGATTAGTTGGATGAAATTCAGAATGTTATTAAATATGTTGTTGAGAAAGCTAATATGGGAAGGAAAGATTTTATGAATATACCAAAAATATGTAAATTATTCTCCTCACACTCTAGAAATTGTTGAAGAACATTTGGTGTAGAAAGACTTTCTGAAAGATTATACTAAGTGAGTATTTCATAGAGAATTTATATTATCGTCTGCATGTAATTAGCCCTCTTATACAGAATACACTTCTAGTTTTGGATCCATCAACATACAAAGGAACCTTGCAAAAGAAGATGATATATGGAATTTGCTCAGAAATGCTCTTGAACTTAATATTGAAAATTTAAAAAATTTCTGTTGAGGACAAGAAGCAGCTGAAATGTTCGATGAGCATATGTTTACTGATTCTATATATGTTGAAAAACCAATATATTTATCTAATAATGAGTCAACTTGGTATTGTCACTTGATAAAATATTATGATTAGAAACTATATTCGGGTTGTAATAATTTTTCGAAGATTTTTTTCTTGTACATTTATTCTATTTAAAATATTTAAATAGATGGTCCAACAAGTTTACATTGTAGAGAATTTTGACATTGTAGAGAATGTAGAAGTTCATATCTGGTGGAAGAGTTTTGGAAAAAATTGAAAGTGTTATTTTTGACAAAAAATCCCTAGTACAAGCACATCGTTATACATTACTTCATAGTGATATAATATTTGAGCATCATATGTTAGTATGGTTTTAAAATGATTAAATTTCATGTCATATCACATATAATGTTCTTAACTAAAGATTTAATGTTTATGCAGAGAATTTTCGGTTGCTCAACGATGAGTCAACCATAACATTTATCCTAACCCAAGAATTGAGTAACGATGGTTGGTTGAGTTATTTCTTAAATGACTTTTCAAAACAAGTTAGATATATAATACATAAGGTAAACATTAATTGTTAGTGAAGATAACATCGATTAATTATCATCATTGTATCATTGTTTTTAGGTACCTATTGAGGATGATAGTGTTATTTTGATGATTAACAAGCAATTATCTAGAGTATGTTATAAGTTAAATTGATACTTCATTTATAAGACTATTACTCTCAGGATATTTGTATAAATTGATATAGATACATTTCATTGTTTATTTGAATGAATCTAACCTTGAGATGCAGCAAAGTGTGGATTGAGTCGACCCAAAGGATGATTGGGTCGACCCCGGCACATCAAGAAATCATTTGGCACACTTCTGCAAAAATGGCACAGATGAACAGTGAGTTGGGTCGACCCAAGGAAAGCATGAGTCGACCCAAACATCAAGATCCTCAAAACAAGACAGAACAATGGTTCTCTGGATTCACTGAGAGGGTCGACCCAAGAAGTAGTTGAGTCGACCCAAGCTTGAGTCGACCCAAACCCTGAGAGGGTCGACCCAAAGGCAAGACAGAAAAAAAGACAGAAAATGGTTCTCTGGAATTACTGAGAGGGTCGACCCAAGAAAAAGTTGAGTCGACCCAAGTGAACTTTGAGTCGACCCAAAGAATGGTTGGGTCGACCCAAGGGAAGGAAGGCTGAATTTCAAGTTTCTGTATTTTCTGAGAGGGTCGACCCAAGGAATGTTTGAGTCGACCCAAGTGAAAGTTGGGTCGACCCAAGGACAGGTTGAGCCGACCCAAACACGGGCTGAAGCATAACGGCTAGTTCTGCAGATGTACTTTTTGTCCTTCCCAAAGTCAGTAACGGCTAGTTTTTGAATTCTAACCATTGGGGCTTGTCCAATGGATGTAGGAGACTATTTAAAGTGGCACTATTCATCAGATAGAACAACTTTTAAAAAGAAATATCAAAGAGTACACAAGAAAACAAAAGTGACCTAATCTTCTTCATCCAAGTGCTTCATTCAAGAATCAAAGAAAGGGGTTGAGCAGATTCAAAGAGTCATCAAGAGCTCCATCCTCCCTTGTAGAGTAAAGCATCCTTGACAAAGAAGAGAGAAGCAACTTCAAAGCGATAAATATTTTCTATACTCTTCTTTGTAGTTTATATTATTTCATTTGCTCATTTAGGAGTTTAAATCTTCTTTCTTTATTTGTTAAACAACTTGTAAAGGTTGGTTGGTGAGCCCGGAAAACCAACGGAGTAGGTTGATTGGTGAACCCGGAAAACCAATTGTAAAGGTTCATTGGTGAGCCCGTAAAACCAACAAAGGTTTTTGGTGAACCCGGAAAACCAAAGTGTAAAGGTTCGTTGGTGAGCCCGTAAAACCAACAAAGGTTTTTGGATTGTGAGCCCGGAAAACAATCCAACTGTAATCCGCGAGATTATAGTGAATTCCTAAGGGGTCGCTTGGGGAGTGGACGTAGGTGCTAAGGAGAGCACCGAACCACTATACTTTGTGTTGTTTGTGTTGTGATTTGCTTTAGCTTACTAACCATCCATTTGACTTGAGTAAGATAGTTTAAATTTAAAAAAAACCAATTCACCCCCCCTCTTGGCTTGTCACCTTGGGCAACAAGTGGTATCAGAGCAAGGTGCTCTAATAGTACTCATTGATCTCACAATCAAGAGTTAAAGATCATGACAACCCAAGTGGGATGTTCTATGAGTGAGGGGCAATCCACAAATAGACCACCTCTATTTAATGGCACAAACTACACATATTGAAAAGCTAGAATGAGGATATTCATTCAAGCTTCAGACTATGAACTATGGCAAATCATCACTAGAGGACCTCACACACCCACACTTAACATAGAGGGCACTACCATACCCAAACCAGAAATGGATTGGAATGAAAGTGATAGAAGATTAGCACAGTTAAATGCAAAAGCTATAAATGTACTTTACTGCTCATTAGATATAAATGAATTTAATAGAATATCTACTTGCACTACTGCCAAAGAAATTTGGGACAGACTTGAGGTCACACATGAAGGGACCAATCAAGTTAAGGAGTCAAAGATAAACATATTAGTACACAAGTATGAATTGTTTAAAATAGAATCTACTGAGTCCATAACTGATATGTTTACTCGTTTTACTGACATTATAAATGGACTTAAGAGTTTAGGAAAGTCTTACTCTAACTCTGATTTGGTGCGAAAAATTCTCAGGTCTCTACCAAGAAATTGGGAGGCCAAGGTAACCGCTATTCAAGAAGCAAAGGACCTCAACACACTGCAGTTAGAGGAGCTTCTAGGATCACTCATGACCCATGAGTTGACAATGAGGCAAAATTCAGAAGATGAGGTCAAGAGAAGAAAGCCCATTGCCCTAAAGACTACCACCCCTAAACAACTAACTGAATCAGAAGATTCAGATGATGATGAAGAAATCGATGAAGAAGGGATGGCTGTGCTTGGGAGAAAATTCAGAAAATTTATGAGAGGTAAGAATAGGTTCCATAAAAAGAAACCCTTCCTTAAAGGTAACTCAAGCAAAGAAAAGGGTAAGGACAAAGAAAAGGAAAAAGAAACTCCCATTTGCTATGAGTGTAACAAATCCGGGCATTATAAGATAGATTGCCCAGATTTGAAGTGGATGGCAAGAAAGTTGAAAAAGAAGAATTTCATGGCTGAATGGAGTGAAAGTGAGGAATCAAGTTCGGAGGAGGAAGATCATCAAGAGACGGCCCAAATGTGTCATATGGCCAATGACGATGAGGTAGATTCTGAACTTGACTGTGATTTTACTGTTGATGAATTACATGATGCATTCTTAGAACTCATGGAAGAACATAAGAAACTAATTAATAGAAATAAAGTTCTAAAAGAAGAAAATCAATCTCTTATTAAGGACAAGTTAAAACTGTCTCATACCTGTGAAACTTTGAGTAGGAAACTTACAAATGAAACCAAGGATCTAATTGCTGAAAATATCAAGCTAAAAGAAGATGCTGAAAAATATAAATCCTTGGTAGATAAATTTACACTTAGTTCTACCAAATTAAATATGATTCTTGATAGCCAAAAAGCTGTATATGATAAGGCTGGTTTAGGATATAGAACAAATAGGAAACAAAAATTCTTAAAGAACATTGTTGTAAAAGCTAAAAGTGAAAATATTACTTGTTATTGCTGCAATAAGTTAGGACATAGAGCATATGAATGTAACTTTAGAAAGTCCAGTCAAAACAAATCAAGTTATAATCAAAAGATTAAATTCAAGAAAGTTTGGGTTCCAAAAGGAACATGGAGTACTAACCCTAAAGGACCCAACTTAGTTTGGGTACCTAAAGTTTCTTCTTGATCTTGATTGCAGGTGTGTCTTACAGCTGATAAAGTGGAAAAACGATGGTATCTAGATAGCGGCTGTTCAAGACACATGACCGGTGACGTAGATCAATTTGTCACCTTGGAATCAAAGAAAGGTGGAGTAGTAACCTATGGAGACAATGGTAAAGGGCATATCATTGGAAAGGGTAAAATTTATATTGCTCCATCTATTTTTATAGAAAATGTCTTATTAGTTAAGGGTTTGAAACATAACCTTCTTAGTATAAGTCAATTTTGTGATAAATGGTTTAAAGTTACATTTGAAGCATCTGTATGCATAATCACTAATCCTAAAGATAATAGCATTGTACTTGTAGGACAAAGGCAAAGAAATATTTACTTAGTAGATCTTCATGAGTTAGGCAGGAAAAATGGTTTATGCTTAATTACTAATGAAGAAAAGAAAAATGAAACTAGTTGGCTTTGGCATCGAAGATTAGGACATGCTAGTATGGAATTAATATCAAAACTAGTTAAGAAGGAATTAATAAAAGATGTGCCAAAATTGATCTTTGAAAAGGACAAAATATGTGGACCATGTTCATTGGGAAAACAAACTAAATCATCTTTCAAATCGAAGAATGTAGTATCAACAACTAGACTATTTGAACTCATACACATGGATTTATTTGGACCTACTAGAACTACAAGTCTAGGAGGGAAGAAATATGGACTAGTTATTGTTGATGATTTTTCAAGGTATACATGGGTTTCATTTTTGGCACATAAGAATGAAGCATTTTCAGAATTTTTGAAACTATATAATAATATCATAAATGAAAAGAAACTCACCTTAGTAGCAATTCGAAGTAATCATGGTACGGAATTTGAAAATCAACACTTTGAAGAATTTTGCACTAAAAATGGAATATCACATCAATTTTCAGCACCTAGAACGCTTCAACAAAATGGGGTTGTTGAAAGGAAAAATAGGACATTGGCAGAAATGGCACGCACAATGTTGTGTGAGTCAAATCTTCCAAAGTACTTTTGGGCTGAAGCTATAAACACTGCTTGCCATATTCTAAATCGAGTTTTAATACGACCTATAACCAAGAAAACTCCTTATGAACTCTGGAAGAATAAGAAACCAACTGCTAAATATCTTAAAGTTTTTGGATGTAGATGTTTCATCTTAAACAATGGCAAGGAGGATCTAAGTAAATTTGATGCCAAGTCAGATGAAGGTATCTTCTTAGGATACTCCACATCTAGCAGGGCATACAGAGTATTCAATAAAAGAACCTTAGTAGTGGAAGAGTCAGTCAATATTATATTTGATGAGTCTGATAGTGAGTCTGCTAGGAAAGAAAATATTGTTGATGATGATATTGGAATTATCGATTTTGAAAAGTTGAATATTGATGACGTGCCAAATCAAGATAAGGGAGATGATAGCGTGCCACCACAATCCCAAAACTTGCCAAAGGAATGGAGGTATGCATATGAACATCCTAAAGACTTAATCATTGGTGATCCATCTCAAGGGGTAAGAACTCGATCATCTCTTAGGAATTTAAATGATTATCTTGCTTTCGTTTCACAATTAGAACCTAAGACTTATGAAGAAGCTGAAAAAGATACTAACTGGATAAATGCCATGCAAGAAGAATTAAATCAATTCAAAAGAAGTAATGTATGGACATTAACTGAAAGACCAAAGCATAATTCAGTAATTGGAACAAAATGGATATTTAGAAATAAATTAGATGAAAATGGATTAGTTATAAGAAATAAGGCTAGACTTGTAGCTAAGGGATACAATCAAGAAGAAGGAATAGATTTTGATGAGACATTTGCTCCTGTAGCTAGATTAGAGGCTATTAGATTACTTCTAGCATTTGCATGTTTCATGGATTTCAAATTATATCAAATGGATGTGAAGAGTGCATTCTTAAATGGTTTTATTGAGGAGGAAGTATATGTAGAACAATCTCCAGGTTTTGAGAATCATGAATTGCCAAATCATGTCTTTAAACTACATAAGGCATTATATGGATTAAAGCAAGCACCTAGGGCTTGGTATGATCGATTAAGCAAATTTCTGCTTAATAATGACTTTAGTAGAGGAAATGTAGATAAAACTCTATTTCTCAAAAGAAAGGACAAAAATCTATTAGTGGTACAAATATATGTAGATGACATAATCTTTGGTGCCACAAATGATACTCTTTGCAAAGAATTTGCTGATTTAATGCATGGAGAATTTGAAATGAGTTTGATGGGAGAACTAAGCTTCTTTCTAGGATTACAAATCAAACAAACTAGAGAAGGCATTTTCATTCATCAAACTAAGTATACAAAGGAAATACTAAAGAAGTTTGGGAATGAAAATCATAAGGGAGTAGACACTCCAATGAATCCTACTAGCAAGCTAGACAAGGATGAAAAAGGGAAGAGTATTGATATCAAGCTCTATAGAGGACTAATTGGATCCTTGCTCTATCTTACTGCTAGTAGACCCGACATCGTATTTAGTGTAGGAATATGTGCTAGATACCAATCGGATCCTAAGGAGTCACATTTAAGTGCTGTTAAGAGAATCCTTAGATATTTAAGAGGAACTACCAATATAGGGCTATGGTACTCAAGGGACTCCTGTCTAAATTTGCTTGCGTATTCAGATGCTGATTTTGCCGGATGCAAATTAGATAGGAAGAGCACAAGTGGCACATGTCAATTCTTAGGAAATAACTTAGTATCATGGTTTAGCAAAAAGCAGAATTCAGTGGCACTGTCCACAGCTGAAGCTGAATATATAGCTGCTGGTAGTTGTTGTGCTCAAGTATTATGGCTTAAGCAACAACTAGAGGACTATGGAGTTAAACTAGATAATATTCCTATTAAGTGTGATAATACTAGTGCCATCAATCTTACTAAAAATCCAGTTCAGCACTCTAAAGCCAAACACATAGAAATAAGGTACCATTTTATTAGGGATCATGTGCAAAATGGAAATATATGTATTGAGCATATATGCACTGAAAAATAATTAGCCGACATATTTACGAAACCATTGAGTGAAGATAGATTCTGCATGCTAAGGAGGGAATTAGGCATATGTGATCCTTTTTATTGAAGAAATATAAAAGGGAGCTAGTAGTCTCATGATACATTCTTCCAATTTCTAAAATTCCATGAAACATGAGTCAAATTTGTTATCTAGAGATTCCTTACTCATGTATCATTGTCCCATAAAGAGTTTATAAGGATTGGAAGCAAGGAAAATTCTTAGAAGCAAAAAGGAAGAGAAAAGAAAAAATTCTGCACTTGGGTCGACCCAACCCAGAATAGGGTCGACCCAACGTCGGGACCCCACGGTTAAAAGGGGACCCGAGAGCATTGTTAGGGCACTGTTTGCCCTTGTCCTCTTCTGAATACTCTAATCCCCACTCTCCAAACTCCTCCAAACTCCTCCAAACAGTAGATTACCTTGAGATCTTAGAGAAATGGGACCCAAAAGAGCCGTAGCCAAGAGATCCGGAAGAGCCACACGGATCCAACGGGAGGAAAGGCAACCTACGGAGCCATCTACCGTGTCTCCACGACGTGAGGCACGTGCGGAGGCCCCTCCTCCTCCTTCCCCCTCAGTGATACTTGCAAGATTTGCGGGGAGACCGGTTACAACGGGGAGAAGGATCCATTCCGAGTTCTTTGATCAAGAAGGGTTTCGGTTGAGGGAATGGATCCAAAGGCAAGGTTGGGAGTATCTTTGCTCCCTAGACGTGATGATCTACCCCGGATTGGTTCAGAAGTTCTATGCCTTCCTCAAAACTGGTATGGGAGGGCTTGTTTCGGAAGTTCGAGGGGTTCGAGTTCGAGTTTCCGAGGAGAGCTTGAGTGAGCTACTTCATCTACCCTGCGTAGGAGCCACTCCGGAAAAGCCTGAAAACAAAATGAGAGCTCTACAGTTGATCATGGAAAATGAGAACTTCGACTTTTCCGCGAAGGTAATAGCTAGTTCTCTTACTGCTGAAATGAGATTACTGCTCAGTATAATAAATAGAATCTTATTTCCAAAGATCGGGAGATTCGATCTCATCACAGAGCGAGATCTAGCAGTGATGGAGTGTATGATTCAGGGGATTCCCCTAAATCTTTCGGTCATGATACTGAGACAGATGAGGAAGGTGATGTGCAACTCCAGGGTATCACTACCTTATGGTATGATACTCACCTTGATTTTTCGACAGCACGGTTTAGCTCTCGAGGAGGAGGCATCCAAGAGTCTGCATCATACTGACACATACACTGCACGGACACTTATACGCATGGGATATGAGAAAGTGAACGGGCAGTGGATTCACACTGGAGCAGGCATTCAGAGTGAGGCACCAGAGGGAGATGCACCAGAGGATGAGGATGAGGAGCATATGGATCATCCTACTGCACCTTCAGAGGCTGGACCATCATCATCCGTTCCTCCGAGAGATACGGATGAGTTCTGGAGCAGGATGACTGAGCTCATGTCAGCTCAGGCGAGGACTATCACTGACGGGCTGACGAGCCGATTGGACACCCGATTGGACGTCATGTCTGCTGAGATCAGTGATCTGAGGCAGCAGATAGGAGCACTCCGGAGAGAGAGAGAGAGACCCATGGACCATCTGTGCCCCAGGCTGCTGAGTCAGAGATTTTGGCACAGAGTCATCCAGCTCATCGTGCTCCACGCCAGACACAGTCTCACCAGGCTCGACCTCCCCTCGCCACGTACACTAGGAGGATGAGGACTAGATCCCAGCCGTTAGAGTCTCCCTAGACTGATCTTAGCATCTATGTTTAGAGCCTAGGCTAGATATCTAATTCTCATATGTATTTTGCTTTTATCATGTATCTTTAAACTTTGATTCAGGAACATTGTATCTGTTTTTGTTTTTGGCATGAATGTATGAAAATGTTCCCATTTTGATCAATGAAGTTTGAAGTTTGAAGTTTGGTATTTATTGCATCTTTCCCATGTATCTTTTTGATGATAACAAAAAGGGGGAGAAGTAAATAAAGAGTATTTATTTTAGGAGAAGTAAAGATCTTAGGGGAGAAGTAAAGATATTGTTTAGAGTAAATAAAGTAACAAAAAGGGGAGAACTAAAGATATCTTTAGAGTAAGTAAAGAAAGAATAATAAGAGCAAAAGTAAAGAAAATTAAAGAAAAGAGAAGTAAAGAAAAAGAAATAAGAAGTTATGTAAAGAAAGAGAAATAAGAACTTATGCAAGAAAAGAGAAATAATTGGGCAAACAAATTGAAAATTATATAAGAAAGCTTATACATCTAAGGGGGAGCAATTTGTAACAATGAAAATCATCAAATCAAAAATTTTTATCAAATTTCAGAATTTGGCACATATAATTTCAGAATTTGGCACGCACCTCTCGCACCCCGATACATATCCTGAAACTCATATTTTATCTCAAATTTTTGAAGTTTCATCGTTAATGAATTATAAATGAAAGGGGGAGCAATTCAAAAAGTCAAATTGGCAACATTTAAATGAAATAGGGGGAGATTTCACTCTTATATATGAAAAGCTGAAATTCAGCAAGTTAAGCCCTTTCAAAAACTGATCTTAAAGACAAGTATCAATAGGCTCATACTCTTTATTTTGTAATCATCAAAAAGGGGGAGATTGAGGATGATAGTGTTATTTTGATGATTAACAAGCAATTATCTAGAGTATGTTATAAGTTAAATTGATACTTCATTTATAAGACTATTACTCTCAGGATATTTGTATAAATTGATATAGATACATTTCATTGTTTATTTGAATGAATCTAACCTTGAGATGCAGCAAAGTGTGGATTGAGTCGACCCAAAGGATGATTGGGTCGACCCCGGCACATCAAGAAATCATTTGGCACACTTCTGCAAAAATGGCACAGATGAACAGTGAGTTGGGTCGACCCAAGGAAAGCATGAGTCGACCCAAACATCAAGATCCTCAAAACAAGACAGAACAATGGTTCTCTGGATTCACTGAGAGGGTCGACCCAAGAAGTAGTTGAGTCGACCCAAGCTTGAGTCGACCCAAACCCTGAGAGGGTCGACCCAAAGGCAAGACAGAAAAGAAGACAGAAAATGGTTCTCTGGAATTACTGAGAGGGTCGACCCAAGAAAAAGTTGAGTCGACCCAAGTGAACTTTGAGTCGACCCAAAGAATGGTTGGGTCGACCCAAGGGAAAGAAGGCTGAATTTCAAGTTTCTGTATTTTCTGAGAGGGTCGACCCAAGGAATATTTGAGTCGACCCAAGTGAAAGTTGGGTCGACCCAAGGACAGGTTGAGCCGACCCAAACACGGGCTGAAGCATAACGGCTAGTTCTGCAGATGTACTTTTTGTCCTTCCCAAAGTCAGTAACGGCTAGTTTTTGAATTCTAACCATTGGGGCTTGTCCAATGGATGTAGGAGACTATTTAAAGTGGCACTATTCATCAGATAGAACAACTTTTAAAAAGGAATATCAAAGAGTACACAAGAAAACAAAAGTGCCCTAATCTTCTTCATCCAAGTGCTTCATTCAAGAATCAAAGAAAGGGGTTGAGCAGATTCAAAGAGTCATCAAGAGCTCCATCCTCCCTTGTAGAGTGAAGCATCCTTGACAAAGAAGAGAGAAGCCACTTCAAAGCGATAAATATTTTCTATACTCTTCTTTGTAGTTTATATTGTTTCATTTGCTCATTTAGGAGTTTAAATCTTCTTTCTTTATTTGTTAAACAACTTGTAAAGGTTGGTTGGTGAGCCCGGAAAACCAACGGAGTAGATTGATTGGTGAACCCGAAAAACCAATTGTAAAGGTTCGTTGGTGAGCCCGTAAAACCAACAAAGGTTTTTGGTGAACCCGGAAAATCAAAGTGTAAAGGTTCGTTGGTGAGCCCGTAAAACCAACAAAGATTTTTGGATTGTGAGCCCGGAAAACAATCCAACTGTAATCCGCGAGATTATAGTGAATTCCCAAGGGGTCGCTTGGGGAGTGGACGTAGGTGCTAAGGAGAGCACCGAACCACTATACTTTGTGTTGTTTGTGTTGTGATTTGCTTTAGCTTACTAACCATCCATTTGACTTGAGTAAGATAGTTTAAATTTAAAAGAAACCAATTCACCCCCCCCCCCCCCCTCTTGGCTTGTCACCTTGGGCAACACCTATGATAATGAAGGAAAATTGTTCAGATAAATTAATAGCCATTGCTTGAAGTCCTAACAATATTATTAACAAAGATAATGGTTTTATCATCAATAGTCTTAAAAAATTTATACTAAAGAGTATGAGAAATTTAGAAAACTCAGAATAGTGGAGTTATAGTGGAAGCAGATAGAAAAATTTATTATGGTGTGCTTGCAAATATTTATGAGTTGGAGTATTTTGAAAAGATAAAGATAGTATGATTTCGATATGATTAGGTGGATATAAACTCACCTAGAGATTTGAAGCAAGCCACAAATAGATTCACACTTATAAATTTTTCAAGATTGAGACCTATTGGTGTGTTATTGAAGGATGACCCATTCATTTTTTTATCTCAAACTCGACAAGTATTTTTTGTACAATATTCAAAAGATAAGGAATGGATTGTTGTCATCAAGACAAAACCTAGAAACTTATATAATATGGAGAAAGAGTTGGAAGTAGAGGATGATGAAACTTAATTATACTCAGTATATGCCTTACAATATTGTGCCAACTAAGAAACTAAATGCTAGTATGAGTTGGGCTAGAACAAATGTTGAAGGAGAGAATAATGCTTGATTCTTATGGGTAAGAAATATTTAAGATATATACATTGTATAAATTATTGTCTTCTTTTATCATATTAATTTAATAAATATTGTTTCTTATTAGCAATTCATTTAGTATTGTATTTAATATTATATTAACTAATATTAATTTTTACTTATGAATACTAGGTAACATCATGACTTGAGGAAGACGATCTAAAGATTTGGAGTTTCATCATTCCCAAATTGAATCACCTTTTGATTATTCCCAACAGTCCCAATATCCCCATAAGCCCTAGCATCCGTATGTATACTAGCAACCCAAGGTGGTCGTTCGACATGCTAATCTCAGCAGCCTTGGGCAAGTTCTTCCTCATCCATCCAGCATCCCCGATTTTAGTACGAGCCTCCTGCTGATTACCTGGGCAAGAAAATTATTATAGATGACTTGCAGACCTACAATAATTTAATTGAAATATTATATTTTCATTACTATTGTTGCTGGAAATTGGACCCGGGGGTGACCACTGGCTGAGAAGGGGGAGCTCCGGTGCGGGCGGTACGTCGGCGAGCTGTGTCCTCCGGGGGACCTGCAAAAAGCCGGTGGTCGGGGTTTCCGGCGCCGACCCTCCGATACTTAAGTCAGAGGGGGACTTTAGTAGAGAAAAAGAGAGAGAGAGTCTATGTGCCGAAGTCTAAAAATCAGAATCTCCTTCAAGGGGAAGAAGTTTCCCTATTATAGGGGGGATACAGGGTTACCTGTGATACGACTGGGCGAATTAATGAGCTACTGTCATGATTGGACGTGATTGTGTGAATTAATGAGTTGCCGTGGGTTACTAGACGGAGCTGAGTGAGTCAACTAGTTGTCGTAGATGGCCTGAGATTTTGAGTAAGCTGGAGATTTATGGAGATCGTGCGCATTTAATTGTTGACAGTCGTTCAGACGGAGATTGCGGGATTAGATCTTGGGAGAATGGGAGAGGAGCTTGATCCTCGGCAGAGTGGAGAGGTCCGCTCCATTCTTTGACTGGACCTTCTTCGGACTTAAGGCCGATCAAGGCTGCACGGCTGTGAGCTCCGAGGTCGAGTGCGCTGGGGTCGAGCGCCTCTGAGGTCGGGCGCACTGGGGTCGGGCGCCTTGAGAGTTGTTGCCGTGGCGTCCTTTACTACGTGCCGGCGATGCATCCATGTGCTTCGGGGCAATCCATTTTTCCTCCAACAACTATCATGATTTAATTATTTTCATTTCAAATTTAATGCATATCTAATAATTTTGAATATGTTTTATCTTTGTATATGTTTTTTGTAGATGGACAAGGAAGAGTTAGGATGAAATGGAGACCCACATAAGCAAGTGATGTATGGCAGCTTGGTGAGGGTGAGAGGATCGTCATCCGTTGCAACCAGATGGGGTAGCCCATCAAGAGGTCTGAAAGCATATTAGGCAAATTTTCTAGGATTGATTACGAGAAAGGGTTAGCTATGTTAGTTTTAACTATGCTAAGTGGAATGATAATTGTTATAAGGTTTAGTTCTACAAGTTATATAAGTAAAGAATTGAATTTGACATTGTATGTTAATTTGTTAACTAGCATATGTATCTAATTGATTTAACATATGTATCATTCTTTACTTTGTTATAAAGCAAGTTTGTGCTCCCTCGAAAGAGCCATGACTAGGTGTTGAAGTCCCTCAACCGTAAATGAAAAGAATTTAAGGAAAAGTTGAAAAGGGACTACAAGAGAGAAGGTATTGTTGGAAATTGTATCCTAAAAGTCAATCGTCAACCTATTGATGATTGAGATGTATATGAATTAATAAATAATAAAAGTTATTTAGCATTTTTCATCGCATATTTTGTACATCTTCATGAACTCATGTAATGTACTAATATGATGAAGTTCTTAGGACTCTTATAAATGATAAAGGAGGAATTATTTATAAGTCCTTAAACCTATTCACGACCAAACGATATGCTATTACTAGGACAATGGTATTATCAATTATAGGTCGTTGTGTGCCATATTTGTTGGTTGTTCTCTTAACCAAGGAGTGTAGAGACACTAGTATGCCACACAGATGAAGTATAGGAGTACATTTCACTGAACATGATCTGATCCGGAACACTGCTGTCAGAAGATGTTCCGAGTGGATATGGGTATAAGTGTCCCTCCGACCTGAGATCACCATGGTGACTAGCAAGCAACTCACTGTACTTTGGTACCGGACTATCTGAATTTCTAATTTAGTGACGAAAGTGTTCTGGGTATAATCAAGTACTTGTGAAGTCGGTGTGTGAGTCCGGTGTGTGACACTAGTATGCCACACAGATGAAGTGTAGGAGTACATTTTACTGAACATGATCTGATCTAGAACACTGCTGTCAGAAGATGTTCCGAGTGGATATGGGTATAAGTGTCCCTCCGACCTGAGATCGCCATGGTGACTAGCAAGCAACTCACTGTACTTTGGTACCGGACTATCTGAATTTCTAATTTAGTGACGAAAGTGTTCTGGGTATAATCAAGTACTTGCGAAGTCGGTGTGTGAGTCAAGAAGGGATTGACCCCCTGGTGATAGGAGATAATGCTCTTGTGTTCAATTTAACAGAACTTTGGCCAGGGTAATCTTTGTAAGAAGTCATAGGATTTGTAAAGTTGAAACCCATTTTGGATGAACTGATTAAAGAGTTGATAGTGAACTCTGAAGTCATTCTATGCATTCGGAGTCATAGGGATGAATTATACAGTAACCATAGTCCAAGGGTTCTTAAATGTTGCTTTGCAATCATTCAGCCTATCCGGACGTCGGGTACCATTGCTAGATAGTCATTTCGATTAGTACAAAAAGTTGTTCTTGTGCTACCGGCTTAGGTTCGAACCTATGGGGTTACACGCATAGAAGTTTCTAGGTTGATCAAATAGCTGAAAGACGATTAAGAATTGTCTAGGGGTACATTGGTCAATTCGATTGACAAATTACCCAAATCAAAGGTTGCAGTAAAATAATTATTGAATTATTGAAGGATTAATTAGCAATTAGATTACTAATGAACTCAATTTGATTGAATGATTGGGCTTAGGTTGAGCCAGATTGAATAAAATTCAATTTGGGCTACATCAGGGTTTGACCTAATTGGATTGGGTTCGACCCAAATAGATTGTACTTGACCCAATTAATAAGAATTGACCCAATTGAATTAGGCTTGACACAAGTCAATTAGAAGTCCTTATTTGATAAGTATTATGAGTCCAAAAATTCAGAATTAAATAAGAAGAAGAATCCCAAAAATTTCAAGAGCCTAGCTTTATTTCTTGGAGAAGATAGATACATCATCTTATCTCCTAGATTCATGGCGCCTCCCTCTTTATTTTTAGCCAAGAGTTGGCGTGGGAAATCAGAGGAGGCGTCCCCATATTTTCCTGGAAAAGATGGCGCATAAACTTCCCAAAACAAATGGATAAAGATCCCTAAAATGTAGGAGATCATGGCGCATGAATGAAAAGGAGTGCGGCACTAGGATTGGTGGCGCATTAATTTCTAAAATGTAGGGATTCATGGCGCACAATTAAGAGGGATAAATCTCCTCTTAGCTACCGTATTCACCAAAATTTTTGGGAATTTAATCAGCCAAATAAGTTGGCAAATAGAGGGGTGTGGCGTGAGGGTCAAACTAGGCAAGGAGTTGGACTCCTTGGCCTATAAAAGGACCTCCACGCCTAGGGCTTCATGAGTTCTGAAAAATTCTGAAACCAGCCACCATCTATTTTCCTTCTTCGCCTCCTCCATCATCTTCTTCTTCAGCAAGCAATCAAAGGGTTGATTGCCACGAGGAAGAAAAATTTAGCCATTGCAGCACCTCTGCGCGAGCTAGCACTCCCGCAGTCATCGATCTTCCTGAAGCTTTGCGTGGACGATCCATAGAAGCCGGACGCATGTACGGCTACAAAGCGTGATCAAGGAGTCATCAAAGACCTCCAGCAAATCAGGTATGAGATTTGATCTCATTAGAAATTAAAATTAGATTTTAACATGGTTGCTGAAATTTTAGGGTTGCTGAAATTTTATGATTATATGTTAGACATACAATCATAGTTCCATGTTTTACCTAAACATTTAAATCCTAGTTTTTATTTTTATGGTAGAGATTAGATCTCAAGCATGCATGAAAATTAAAGAATTTAAATTTTAATTGCTTCCGCTGATTTTTTAGAAAATTTTTAAAATCATGCATGCTACCCTACAAGAGTTCCGTTCAGGTATGACAAAAGAGAAGGTTGCTCATAATTGTTCTTTTGATGTATACTCTCATCAGTGGAGGAAACTTGTTCACTAGTAATTTTTTGAGAAAGGATAGGCTATGTATACTCTTTTAATACCTTATATTTTATTCATTATTAATATAGATTGCATATTTATATAAGATAGATTACATTGTTTATTTATTTAGCAAACATATTTTGATATTAGTAGAGCTGCACGAGCATCTCATTTGATTCCTCACCCATTAGGCTCTAAGAGTTATGCGAGGTGTAGAGATGAATTCATATATTGCTCTGAAATTCTTTGGCATATTACAAACTCCTTGTTAGACTTATTTGTTTTATATTGAAACATTTATACTTAATGAATATATGTATTATATATCGTGTACCATATATCATGATACTTATGAGTCTTATTGAAACTCTTAGACATTTTTACTTCAAACTGAAACTTTAGTTTCCATATTGAACCATGTATCATGTATTATATAATGAGCATCATGAACCATGTATCTTGTGTTATATATCATATCTCATGGACCATATCATATAACATATACTTTTTTTGTAGATGGAAGAGTAGTGATGTGGAGTTCTATAGGATAATTCACATCCATCGAGATGGTAGCTTTGTCCACAAGAAGTCGAGAGATATATAATATTTATTGATAATCGATTTGTGCAATGGTTTGTAGTTTCGTTTTTTCAAACATTAATATGACTTTTTTCTTAAATATAAGATAGGGTTGCATCCCTTATTGCAGAGCATATCAACGAGTCATTATCATCTACAGATATCAGTTATGTCGAAGCCCATGTGTTTACCGAATTAATAGGACTGAAACGTTTTGATCGAGTGAGAAGTTATCAGGTTGGAGTCACCCTATTCAGTTGACTACAGTGAGCAAATATACCTAGAATGCTAGACAGAATAGCATCCTTGTAGACATTCATAGGCTGGAGGTAGAGATGGAGGATGAGGTACAACCGTTAGATAGAGATATAATTCTTGAGGGCTCAGCTTGACCATATTACATCCTTGTTGTAGAGATTTGTCCCGCCTTAGGTAAATATTACATCTATTTGTATATTTACATAATTATCATGTATAATTTTGTATGAGCTTAATGATTTATCATATATTGTGATTTTTATATTTTTAACTTCTAAAGTTTCTGTCTTTTTCTTATAGGTTTCTGATACTTCTAGCAGTTGTAGAGATGATGATGATGTTGCCATAGCCCACTGATAGCCCTTAGACTTTTTTTTTTGGGTTTTATATGTTATGTTTTCAATATTTTTCAAGTTTTTTGAGTTGTAATGGACATTCAATCACGTTTGATAAAATAAAAATTTGCTATTTTTATATATGATACATATGTTTGGTTCTATATATATATATATATATGTGGAGGTTTTGTTAATTTTTTTAACAAAAAATTATTCAAGTTGGCAATGCTTTAAAGCATCACAATATTTTAATGATAACAATGCTTTAAAGCATCATCAAAAGATCAATTAAAAATGCTAATAAGCATCTTTAATTAGCGAGGTACATAAACATCATCAATCTGTGACGCTAGAAAGCATCGTTAAATTTCGATGCAAACAAAAAAACATCATCGGTAGTGATACTTCAAAGCGTCTTCGGAAGCCATGTCCAAGCACTTCACCTAGCAATGCTTTTTAAAAGCATCGTCCGTCAGCCACGCTTAAAAGCATCGTTCTCTTAAAAAACGACGCAAACCAAAAGTGTCGTGAAATTGTTTTTCTATGGTTGCATTGCCAATGCTTCTCGACACTTTCTAAAGTGTTGGGGGGTCATCCTGCAATGCTTTTAAGCATCGGCAAGTGACTTAAAAGTGCTCGCAATGCCAAGGGTTCCTCTAGTGCCACAAGTGTGCAAGCCATCTCATCACGATATCAATAAGCAAACAATGAAATTAAATAATCAATTAAATAAATTCAAAATTTAAATAACTAAAGTTCAAACTTAATATATCAAAATATTCCAACCAATAGTCTTACATAAAATTTAATTAAGATCCTAATCTAATTAAGTGACTAAAATTCTGCTTCTAATCACTCTCCTATAAGATATCTCCGAGTTAGTTTTCAAGATCTGTAAAAATAGTAAAATATAAAGTAATAAGCTGACAGCCTAAAAAACGATGAATATTTTAAACTAAATAAATTAAAAAATAAAATAAATAATAATAATATACTGAGAATAAGCATATGACAGTGCATCAATTCAAAAATCAAATTTAGATAAGCAACAATATAAAACATCATCCATGCGAATCAAATCCTATTATATATTCAATCTTTTTCAAACTCGTCAGCCATGAACTATGACCATACTTATACATTGTAGTTGGGCTAAAAAGTGAGCTCAATAGTAATCAAGATGCCAACATATAAAACCCATCGGAAGGGTTTTGACGTGCCAACATAAAACCCCTACTGGCAGGGTGGCAATGTGTAAATCCAACTGGCAGAGTTTCGATGCTCCAACATATAACTCCTACTAACATGGTATCAATATACTAGTGCATAACGCCTATGAGTAGGGTATTGATGTACTAGTGCATAACCCCCACTTGTAAGATATCGATATATAGTTAAACTGCAAATCCATCTCAAACTAAATTTTTTTTATAAAATCAATTTCATATTCCAAATCGAAAAGTTCGCAAAACCATCAATCAATCATAATCCATAATAAAATCAAAACCCTTGATCATGCATCAAATAATATTCTATAATAAGATATATTCAATAAATAAATACCATGCTTCAAGTTCATAAATTACAAATAATACGGCTCAAAATGCAATGATATAAATATTATATAATTTGCCGATAAATCTAAAAAAAAATTACATTACTTTTCGTGCAAATGAAATCAACCAACAATTCCAATTAACTCCAAAAGTATTCTTCGGAGCCTAATATTCAAAAAAACATATTTCTATCTAAAATTAGCTATAATTAATTTAAAAATAAAAATTTGAAATTCCTAGTAATGACCAACATCACAGTTGACACAATTTGGATAATTTAGATGGTCAAACCATAGAACAAGAATCAGTACATATAGCACTACCCTACAGGGGGCGATTGACGGTAAAATCTAAGGTGCCTGACCTAGGATGGGGAATGGCACGCTATCCGATGACTATGGGTCTGAACCTCCTTCTCAAGGGCTGAACAAAATTATTAAGAAAAAGACCCTTCTCTAGGATCTAGCAAATCCTCATAGAGAGAGAAAAAGGAGAAGGAGGGGGGAGGGGGGAGGAGAAAAGAGAGAATGGGACTCTCTCTTTCTCTACTTTTTTTTCCTTTTTTCTTCCCCTTTTTTTTCTTTCCTTGGCTTCTTGGCAAAATAGAGGAGCTCACGCTCACCCTTTTCTAAAGCAGGGGAAGCATCACGGCTCGGCGGTGGCTATGGTTGGGGATGGTGTTGGCCACCTCCGTGCAGTCGGAGGTCCCGCAATCGACGGTCGGCGATGACGACCGGCCGACAAAAAAAAAACATGACTTCGGCTCCTTAAGCCTTGAGATTCATGGTATCTGATGACTGGGGCTCCAGCCATGGCTGCAAGCCATTCCGAGGGACCAGATGGAGACCTTAGTGACGAGCTCCGACAATGAAGATGGGCAAAAAGAAAGAATATGGCCCAAAAAATCCAAAAATAGGGGTCGGATTTTTCAAAAAAAAACGGCAATAACTAGAACGAAATCCATGATCTCAAGGTAGGAGAAGTGAGATTAAATAGAGGACTAATCGGTCTTACCTTGGTTCCGGCGATCTCAAGCCACAGCGGTGGCGAACGGCATTCGGGCGAAGACAAGGGAAATGCTGGCAAGTCTTCAACTCAAGACTTTGATCTTTGATAGGGAGGTTGGGGGAAGCTTCATCCCTTTAAATAGAGTCGGGGAAAAGTGCCGAAGTCCCTCTCGGCGCTAGACTTCACCGGAAAAATAGGGAAGAAGATGACTCCCAATGGGAGTCCCTTTCCTCCCTTCCTCCTAGCCCATCATCGGCGGCCCCACCCCCCCCTTTTTTTTTTTTTTTTGTGCTTGGGGCTGAAGTTTGCTTCTAGGCCAGTTAAATGGACCAGGCCTACTACCTGAAGGATCGGGTATTACAATAAATATTGGTTAGATCTATTTTATGAATCGAGCTTGGATTACCTTTTAATCTATTTAGTTTGCAAGACTTTGCTCATAAGCATCTTAAGGTTTTTAAGAAATTAAAAAAGTATTATAATGGACTATTAAAATTATAAGATTTTTTTGGTTAGATCTATTTTATGAATCTAGCTTGGATTACCTTTTAATCTATTTCGTTTGCAAGACTTTGCTCATAAGCAACCTAAGGTTTTTAAGAAATTAAAAAAGAATTATAAGGACTATTAAAATTATAAGACTTTTTTCGATTTTTGGAATAGTAGTTTCGGGTCTAAACGGCATCTACTTAATTAAAGACTATTTTGTCATATACTCAAGCAAAAACTCGTCTAAATATCAATGTCTAATGGAGATAGTTTATCAATTTGCAAAGAACATAGGGTACTAATAATTTTACAAAGTCAAGGTAGTGCCATTTACTATGATAAGATAAATCTTAGACGAGGTTTAGGGTAAAAGTGCATTACTAAATCAATAACCAATAGTAGTATTTTGCTTCTAGGCATAAGCATCAAAAGGTCCACCGCTAGTGTTTCTTTGCAAAAATATAAACTCCAAATTGAAAGATATAGTACAGAAATTTAACTAGTTTGTATTCCAAAGAAGGCGTGTATGAGACATGTGACTATTTCTAAGCTTCAAAATTAGATTGAATTATGCACTTCATTTTATAAGAGGGTACACCTTAAATATCAACCTTGAATTCATATAACCCTCTAATCAAAGGCTTAACTACTTTATAGCACAAGGAGGCTTTGAGACATGTAGGACATGAGAAGGAAGGATCATGGTTGTATCTTTCGTGTGAAAAAAGATTCACCTTCCTTGATATGAATCAACTATTGGATCACCCACTGCATAGATCTCAAAGTACTCTGAATACCATCATTCATCTATCTGCACAAATCTCAAAGCAACTAGTAGATGATCTGATGGTGCATTCACTTGAAGGAAGATATCTCCTAGGGCTGAAATCATATCGAATATAGATCGCATACTAGCATATCTATATCCATATTTGTTTTGTTTGTCGAATATAAATACGGATACGGATGTTAATTAGATGCAAAAATTCATATTTGTTTTAAATAGATATTGATACAAATCAGATACTAAAAATATGAATATAAATACGTATATGAATCAGGTAATTAAACTTTATAACTACATAATTAAAGATATTACTAGGTGGATAATAAATCAAGTTAATGGCATATTAATGTGGTAAATTATTTTTCTTAAAATTTTATGAGTATTATATAAAATTAAATAGAGTTACAAATAAAATCAGATATTCGGATATAGATCGGATAGTTGTCTATCCATATCCATATTCATTTTTTTTAACGGATATGGATACAAATATAGATATTAGTTGGATGCTCAAATTTCTCTCCATATCTAGATAATTCGGATACGAAAACGAGTCCAAATGGATATTATCCAATCCACTTTTACCCCTAGTGAATCCTTCTATTGTGTGAAAGATACACCTTTGACCCAAGAAAGATATGCTCTTGTCGCCTAGCTCTTGTTTTGTATGAAGTCTTTGGGATTTGTGTTTTACTTAGTGTTGCAAGTAGGTCAGGTTGACTCGTGACCCAACCCGACCCGACCTGACCCAAATTTTAGGACCCGCGGGACTGGGTCGGATCTTAAATTTAGACACATTCTATTTTTCGAGTTGGGTTGGGTCCACCCAATCTCAACCCGGATCCGGACCCGACCCGACCCCACCCATTTTTTTGCTTGATGTTATTTACTATTATATAGTGGAACTTTGAATATAAAAATATATAGACCCGGATCCGATCCGGACCCGACCCGAATGACCCGTCGGGTCAAAATTTGTTGGCATGGACACGATCCGATCCGATTTTCAACTGGATCGGATCTGGGTCCAAAATTAGGATCCGAAAAAAAATCCGGATCAGATTGGGCTCACTCAGGATCTGACTCGACCTATTTGCAGCCCTAGTTCTACTTATACAAGAGTTTTAATGCAAATTTTTGGCTTACCAAATAATCAGAATATAAGAAGAGTGCAAATTGTAGGAGTTTGATGCAACTTGGACTATAAAAGATCCATAACCAAAGAGAAGTAAGCCTGACGCAAATCCCCTAAGACTACTATTATGAACCTCGATTAATCCCCAAGCTTTTTCTCCTTATTGCATGCCTTGGAAGATGACTTAAAACTTTATTTCTTGAATTTCTCAATGCGTTACAAAATTAAAGTCGCAAATTATTTGTCGCTAAACTTGGTTGATAGCATTCACTTGGTACCAAATATGCCAAACTATTTTTGGTATTTGAGCCGGCTCTATCTAATAATCAATCTAAAGGTCTAGGTTGCTTTTCATACAATACTAAGCAACCGATTTTATCTACTAATTTGTAATTAACCTCACTTCATAGGCATACGACGGCGCTAACATCCGAGCATGCACATAGAGTTCTCTATGCGAGATCAAATAGGCAATAACATACATGCTCAACATAACTTATAGTTTGACAAAACACATTTCAAAGAACAAATTGATATAGGATATGATCCCCATATGACTATTTTTATGCATGGCATTACAGAAAAATAAGTTCAAGAAATTATCCAGACTTATTATGATTAACCCTCAATGGTCATATATAATTTGCATTTATGCTATGTCAAATGATTCCAGCATAGTTGGGCCACCATAGCCATCCCTCACACAATTCTAACTTTCTAATTCCCCCAAAAGCCCATCACGATTCTCCACGCCCCTTACCCCTCCTCCGTTTCACCGCACTGATATTTCCAACATGAGCACTGGTCCCATAAAAGCATCATGTGAAATATCTAATCCCGGTCCGAGAAGTGAGACTCGTCCGCGGCTCATCATTCGCTTTTCCTTATTCGAACTCCTCAGTTGTGCTTGTATCAGGTCACAGCAGACCACTCCAACCGCGCCGGTGTACCTCGTCATATTCCTTTCTTCGTCTGCATCCCATCCGCCTAGCCAATGTCGGGCGGAGCGGGCGGCGGCGGCGGCTCCTCTGAGGATCGTGGAGCTGGGGTCACCGGTGGCGGTCAGGATAACCGTCCCTCCGCAGCCAGCACCGCCTCTCAGCCGTCACCTCTGGACGGAGCTTTCCTCCTCCAGCTGCTGCGGAAGCCCCTTCAGGCCCAGCCACCGCCGGCCGCGGCGCCTCTTCCCCACGAGCTTCACCAGGCCCACCGCGATCCCGTGGTGCCCAGCTTCCTCTTTCCTCCCCACAAGGTCATCGCTCCTCCGAAGGCGGCGGCCGATCACTTCCCTACTCCTCCCAAGTCTGCAGACTCTCCGGCACTGCCCGGTATTATTCGTCCGGTAGCCGATCACCGGAGATTCCCGGGGGATCCTGAGCCTCCGGAGGGAGATGGGTTTCCGGCCAGTCGGAAAGCTGGCTATTTTCCGAACGGTCGGTATTCTGGTTCTTGGCGTCGAGGGGACAGGAGTGAGGAGAATAGCCGGCCGGGGTTTCGGAAGGCCATGCGTGGTGGTGGTGCTGGAATTGGTGGCAGGATCCCGAGCCGACGCGAAGGTGATGCTGGTTTTGCTGAATCTGGTCGCAGGGAGAAGGGGTACATGGTGAGGCCACATGGCTCTTTCCAGTGGAACCGTTCTCACAATGAAAAGGGAAGGGGTGGGATGATGGAGGAGAGGCGGCCACCGGCTGTGGCACAGCGAAGAAAGATGAAAGAGGAGTGGGTTCCTGTGAATGGGAGGCAAGACGGGAATAATAAATCTGAAACAGCTGAAGATAGCAAAAAAGGAGGAAAAGAATTGTGCAGTCCTGGAATTCGAAGCGATGATCAGCTTGCATTGAAGACTTCCACCAATCAGGTTGATCAGAATGAATGTACTATTGGAAACGTCGATGGGCTTTCCGAGTTGGGATCGGATACTCATGAGTATTTGCCATGTGAGGTTTTGGAGGGGGGAAACTTGTCTGTAGAAGGAGTTGCAGAGCAGGACGGAATGGATGGTTTTGACTCTAAGAATGATACTCTGGGAGAAGAAGATGTCCTAGCTGATCTAGTAATGGATTCTTTGATGGTTCTGGATGATCCTACTCGTAGGAGTGTGGTGAGAAAGTCCAATGCTTCACGAGTCAAGGTAAATTTGTTTCTCTCAATGCCAAATGTGCCTTTTTCTTATATAAACGTACTCTTTAAACTAAGGTATGCCGAACCGGCCGGTACGAGCCGAACCGTCCGGTACAGGCCGGTACGAGCTGAACTGGTCCGGCCAGCTACCGGTTCGCCGGAGTCGTGGAAACCGGTACGGGCCGATTCTGTGCCGAAGATGAAAAAGACGAAGAGAAGGAGAGAGAGAGAGCAGGGAAGAGAGGGATGGAGGAGATATGTGGCCGCCATCGAAGAGCCGCGGAGGGACGACGGAGGGGGGGCGGCGGAGCCCGGTTGGGGGCGGGGGAACCCGCGAGGGCGCGGCGGAGGTCGAGGCCACGGCAGCGTCCCCTGCGCATCAGCCTCCGTGGCCGCGGCCTTGGCCACGCCCTCACGGGTTCCCCTCCCCCCCCGCCCCCCCTCCCCCCGCCGGGCTCCGCCGCCCCCCGAGCTCCCTCGCCCCTCCGTGGCTCTCCGATGGTGGACACAGGTCTCCCCCCTCCCCCTCTTTCCCGCGCTCTCTTTCGTTCTCTTCTTTTTCCCCGGCTCTGGCGGAAAAGAGCTGGCCGGTTCGTACTGCTCTATTCCGATATGAACCGAAACCATACTGATCCGGTTGGCGACCGGTACGCCAACCGGATCCGGTACGGCGGACCTTGCTTTAAACCTTATATAACATGGCCCCACCCCAAACTATTTGATGATAGATAGTCTGGTCTTGAACATATTTTTTATTGCATTTGTTTTCTGCAAGTGTCGAACACCTTTAAATGGATGCTTTACAATGCAATGGAACTTTTAACTCAAAAGAACGAAAACCTTTATATGTGTTTTTCAACTGTTAAATTTTGAAAGTGATTATACGCTAACCACACTTGCATTCATTGCTGCATGAGATTCCATTTGGGAGCTAGTATGGAGATGATGCTAAGACATTTGGTGTATCAGTAGCATTTATAGTTGCAAATCATAGTTGTCAACATCCAGTTGATCCCAAGCAATATGCCTGGCCTACACCATATACTTAGTTGATTCAACAAATTCATTACCAACATATTTTCATAATATTTCCACAAAATGAGAATTCAGTATACCTTAAGCCATGCAAGGTGAACATAAACAATAAAAATCAGTTCAAAGATATCTTGGACTTCTCTGTACTCATATATGAAATAGTAACCAAGTAATATCATTATAATTGTCATATTATCTACGGGAGCATATGCTGCGTAACTTCCTCAGTTCGTATCTTGCTAGAGGCTAGAGCTCAAGTGTAGGATTTTGAATGAGAGACCTCTTGTGGTCTTTTGTTCAACATCTAAGGTTTTCTTAATTCAATTTCATTTTTCCTTATTGACTCCCTTGTCAGTATTCATGCGTCATTCATCATAAAAAAAGAAATTTTTAATATTATATAATAGAATTGTACTCATCATGTCTATATCTTTATAAAGGTAGGTAGATCCACTATCATACTAATCGCCAGACTTTTGGCAAAATTAGCAAATAAAAATCATTGATGAATCATCCAAATTGGAACCCGCAACATTAATCACGACTCACACCATGGGAAATGCCTAGAAAGCAAAGATTACATGTTGTGATGTTGTCCTAGCTATGCATTAGGTGGAGACAAAATGGATGGATCCACTATGCTAATGCGCTAAAACACATGCTAAGTGATGCAATTTAGATAATATTCATGATCTAAGCATCTTAAAACACATATAGATAAGAATTCAATGATTTTATAGCAAAATCAAGGGTTTAAGTTTGGTGGGATTATGGTATGCTGCACTGTACCGTACCGGATGGTACCGTACTGATTTGGTACCGGTGGCATATCGACGCTTCGTACGCCAGTCGTACCGCGTAGCGTACCGTACCAACACTATGATAATGTGGCACCGGTATGGGGTCCGGTACCGGTACGACAAACCTTGGGTGGGATGGTAGGGTGTTCCATTGTCCCAAGTGTTGAGATGGGGCATCGTCCCAAGTTTCAAGACAAGACAAAGTAGGATAGGGACTGGGATGGGATGGGACATCTACTATCTTGAGTGTCAAGACACGATGCATCCTATTCCATGGAGAAAATGGGACAACCCCGTCCCATGGGATCTGAATCATTGAGCAAAACATGGTATTATGCTATTGAAACCTTCTATTTTTTCGCTCGATAAATAGATTATGAATCTCCGAACAGATATTTTTTTGGTTGCTAGGCATATTTGGTAGCTCACATTTATAATTAATGGTGTGGATCTTCAATTTTGATGACCTATCATTGACTGTGAATTGCCAACTCTAGTAAACATTTTAAAATTAAGCATCTAGTCTAGGTCATACATATATCCCTATATATACTACAGTATACTGGCATGTTCAAATGCAACTTAGAAATAAAAGAAAAAGAAGGTTTTACTTAAAAAGCTAATGCCAATTAGGGTAGAAGATTGATAGTTATAGTGCTCAGACTAATAAATCTCCCACCTCCCTCTCTACCCCCCTACCCTTCCTCAACCCCCATCCCTCCAGTCTGGTGTCACATGCTGAATTCTAATATATAGAATCCAACTTGTAGAATTATTTGACAACTTTTATGAAGATATTGATTTTTTTAAATTTTTAGTATGCTGGCTTGTCTAGAGATTTTTTTTGTAGTGCAACTTGTATGACACTTCTAGTTTCCAGTTTATAGCCCAATTGAATATGAAGTACTGGACCGTTTAATTTTTGCTAATTATTTCTTTTGAGTAGGAATGCCAACAGTTTGGTTTTCACTACCTTGTCAATAGGAACTTTGGTTAGGCCTATGGTTTGCCGTACTGGCCCGAATTGGATAGTGCGGGGCATACCGTACTGTACTGGTTTGGTACCAGTACCCAGTATGGAGGCATACCGACCTTTAGTATGCCAAAAAGATTCCATACCGTATCGTACCGTACTAATATAGTGCTGGTGTAGCACTGGTACAGAGTCTGGTATCGAGACGGCGAACCTTGGTTAGGCCTGTTAAGAAATTTAAATATGTTATGGCTGTGCTTGTCCATTTACTTCCCTACTTGTGAGCATCATACCCTGAATGGTTATAGATTACATAGCCTATCCAAGTAGATGGAAATCCTCAAAGTGACATTAACATGAATGTTTTTCTACCTATTTAACTTCATTTTCACTTATACTCAGGAACTCAGGTCAGATCGTAGAGGACAGCATGTATCAAGCCTGAAAATGAGAATCTGTCAAAGATACAGAGAATGTCGTGATGACATTGACACTTTGACACCTTGCTTCCTTTCTGTCTATGAATCCCTAATACCTGTAGAAGAGGAAAAGGCAAAGCAAAATAAATTATTACAGTTGCTACAAAAATCAATTAATAAAGAATGGCCTAATGCTCAGCTGCATCTTTATGGATCATGTGCTAATACATTTGGCTTCTCAAATAGCGATGTTGATATCTGCCTTGCAATTGACGATAGCAACATGAGTAGGAATGAGATGTTGTTAAAATTGGCAGAAATTTTGCAGTCAGATAATCTTCAAAATGTGCAGGTATGTTTCAGGTTCTTGGCACTCATCTATCTATGATGCTTTTAATTGTTTTTAATCCAACAGTTCGGCAAATGATGTTTGAAAGCTCATGATTGATTTAAAGTAAGTATGTTTCCATATGTAGATATACCAACTCTTTTATTACATTCTTTTTTTTTATTTTTTTCCCTTGTAGCTTTAGATTGCTTTTTTATTCTTTTTTTGTGTTACATGCAATATGGCTTGTCCAGATTTGTAGTGAGTTAATTTTACATCTAGAGTCATAACTTCTGTGAAATATCAAATCTGCCATGTGTTGAATGAAAGTGGTCCTACACTACAAGTGACCATCATTTTCCTAGCTATGTGAGGATATTTTTGCAAGTCATTTCTATTGGAAGCACCATCTGCCTAGAGAAATGTCTTCATACGCCTACACAATTGTTCTCTAGTTTATCCTAACTAGTTATGACTGCACTCAATTGTCAATCACAAATAGATCTCCTGCTTTAATTTACATCTTGGGCAGACGTTTTGTCTTTCATATTGGTTTGAAGATTCATTTGAAACTTTGAAAGGCTTTGGAGCTTCAATCTAATCTATCCTAGGGAGCCAAATTTAGTCTATGTATAGCATGTTTGCTCCAATTATTTAGAATCTTTATTTTTTTTAATTATTGAAGCATTTGTTTGGGGACCAAAATCGGATTTTGCAAGTTGATTGATCATCCAAATGCACTTGAGATGTTAGATCCAAAAATGTTTATAGGAAAGTTTTTTCTTGAAAAGACATGACTTTATCTGCTCAAGTTTTTACAAAATTTTCTATTATCATATGCTAAACTTCCAGTGATATAGTATTCTAGACCAATGTTTTGAATCCTATGAGATAGGGATGTCTCAATTTCTCCAAGAACAAGATGCCCTATTGTCCAGCCCCATCCCGGCCACCGTCCTAGTGGTCACCCTCCATGTCTCTCCCCTTCTTCTTCCTTTTTTTTTCTTTCCTTGCTTGTTTCTTTTTCTTTTTTCTTTCTTCTTTTCTTTTTTTTCCTTTTTCCTTCCTTTCATTTTTTCCTTTTCTTGTTCTTTCTTTCTCTTCTTCCATCTTTCCTTCCTTTGTTTCTTCTTCTTCTTCTTCTTTCCGTTTTCTTCTTCTTCTTCTTCTTTCCTTTCTTTTTCTTCTCCCTCTCTTTCTATCTTTCCTTTTTCTTTTTCTTTTTCTTTCCTTCCATTCTTCATCTTTATTTTCTTCTTCTTCCCTTCCTGTCTTTGCTCTTTCTTCTTTCCCTGCATAGATGGTTTTTGGAGTCGTGTCCCTATCCCAATCCATTTTCTCACAAGAATGGGATGGGACTACCGGGATGCCTTCCATCCTACTGAGATTTAAAACATTGCTCTTGACAAACTTTTGGACAATTTATATCAATAAACAATATTTGATCATTGTACTACTTAAATTACTGAAACGATGGATTTAAAAGTCATAGAAATACAACATCTTTTGAAATAATCTCTTAACTTATGATATTGTCAATTTTTATTTTTCATTCTTCTTAATTTTTGTTGATATTTTGTGAATCTCTATAGTTTTCAACTAAAACCCCTACAACTATAATGAAGCCACCAAAACTACAGAAACCACTGCTAGATGAAATTGGTATTTTGTCATGACCAAAGGCACAAACTTTCTCAAATCTTGAGTTGTGATCATCATAGTTAATCAAATGAGTTCAAAGATGGTAATTGTATTAAATATTACTTAAACAAAAGAAATGATCATATAGAGTACAATTTAAAAGCTATAATACAAAGTATAAGCATGGTTCATTGTGTCGCCCCAAATCGTATAGTTCGGGCATACCAAGCTGAACTAATAGGGAAGCAGGTTGGTTCCCCCTTTCAGTTTGGTATAGAGGGTGAAGCCTCCACCGATCACCTTGTTCAATTAAGAACAACTCAATTAACTCGGCTCAATCCCCTCACCCGGATCAATTAAACTCCGTCAGCTTGGTCCCCCCTGTCTCATGATTTTGAGAGACCCCCCACCCTGCTACTCACGATCGTAGCAACCCCCTTCCTCGCAATCGCTCGAGTGCTCAAGACGATGCTTGTCCTCCCTGGTATGGCATGGTGAGAGTTAACTATGGCCATTTGTCATTTATGTTTGCTCGGCTTTTGTTGGGAAATACTGGAGGACAAATCATAGAGGATGACATTGCACATTTGGGAGGCTCCTATGTATGAGAAATTTCTACTAGAGTATCTTTTTTTGGCCTAGATTGGAAAGGTTGCTATTTGTTACAAATTTAGGATTATGCAAGTTGTGAATATTTAATAAGAACTTATCATAGTTTCTTACTCTACCCAGAAGGATTTTCTGAATAAAGTGTATTAAGGAGAATGGAGAATGTGAATACAGATGTAGTTTTCATTCGACTTGTGGATAAGATTATAGCACATCTTTTACACAATTGTAGTGTCACTTGGTTGTTTTGATGCTAGATATCTATTTTGGGTACTTGGTTATGTGGAGAATTATTTATTTTGCCTCAACCATCATCAGGTTTTCTTACTGTTTGAAAAGTGGTGGAATTTTGTGTCATATTGTTGTGGTGGGATTTTTGGACATTGAAGTATGCGAATCTTCTACCAGATCTACCTCTGAATTGTTGTATCTGGCACAACATAATGGTCTATATCTGCTTTTAGTAGAGCAGGTGGGATATGTTTGGAGAGAACAGATTTCTATTGGAGATTTCTATTGTAATTTTTTAAACTATTTTATTTATTATATATTCATTTGTTTATTTAATATTGGGAGAGGGGTATCTTTCACCATTGTCCCCTTATAAATGGAAGGCCTGCATTTTCTTTACTTTTTCTTGCTTCAAGTGTGAGATTACAATAATGATTTTATTGCCTTTCTAAAGAAAATAATATGCATATTGTTGTTACTGCAAAATCTTCTTGTCCTTAAAAAAATTGTATAGATGTATTATATTATTTGGCATTCTGAATTCTCACTTTAAGTTTATCTTTACAGGCCCTAACTAATGCTAGGGTTCCTATTGTAAAGATGATGGACCCCAAAACTGGAATTTCTTGTGACATATGCATTAATAATCTTTTTGCCGTGGTTAACACAAAGCTCCTTAAGGATTATGCCCAGATAGATGACAGGTTACACCAATTGGCATTTATTGTGAAACACTGGGCTAGGTCACGAGCAATTAATGCAACATATCAGGGCACCCTTTCTAGTTATGCGTGAGTTAAATGATTCTTTGCACTTAAACTTGCAACATTTTTGTAATTTTCTTAAATAAAAATATATTTTTAAAATTTCTTTTCAGGTATGTGCTCATGTGCATTCACTTCTTACAGCTGCGAAAACCTGCCATTCTTCCTTGTTTACAGGCCAGTAATTTATTGTTATTTGTATTTATTGACAAGCATATGCAAAATAGTAGCTTTTTTCTCTTCTGCCATTTGACACTATCCTTTAGTATATTTCTCTCTTTCTTTCTTTTTTGAGGAATCTCCTTTAGTATATTTCATATTAGAATTTGTTTACTTTCACCACAAACATGCACATAACTTATTCCCCCCCCTCTCTCTCTCTCTCTCTCTGTGTGTGTGTGTGTGTGTGTGTGTGTGTGTGTGTGTGTGTGTGTGTGTTTGTGTGTGCGCGTGCATGTATGTATGTGTCTGTTTGTCTGGAGAGGGCCAGGTTAGGCAGGAATTGCAAATAAAAATTATTTAATTTAGTTCAGTTTTTTACATATTTTTAGGACTTCTCTTTGGCCAATTACCAAATAAGTGTTAGAGTCCTATTTTAGTATAATTCGTGCGTAAAAGTTCTACTTTAGATATATGTGAGAGTGGGTATGTTATAGAGTCATTACCATTTGATTTTTGTCTGCTTTTTAAGTCTCTCTCTCTTTACATATATATAGTGTATTGCAGTATTCCGAATTTCACATTATAGGAAAGTTTATGGAGATTAATTACTTGGTTATTAAGTGTGTGTCAAAGGGCATTGTACATAAAATATTTGAATGAATGAAAGTTTTGTTTCTGTGGGCCAGGTTTGATGCTAACTATCCCCCCCCCCTCTCTATCACTTGTTGATCTAGTCTGTTATCTTTTCTCTATGTTATATAATCATAGGTTTCTTCTTGCACTGATTCCTGCATTTGTTATACATTAACTACTAACCTACTTGTTTAGCCTAAAATCCTATAGGGCATTATTCCTCCTATCCATCCTCGTCACAAAAACCTTACGGAAGCTTTATTTGAATTTTCATCTGATCATAAATTCAACTTGACTCAACTAAGCCTTCATTCCAAACTAGTTGGAGTCCATTACATAAATCCTCTTCTTCCACTCTGCTCAATTTAGAGCCATTAGTTTCCGAAAGATGTTGCAATAATAAAGTCCTTCTTTACTACTTCATCCCATATGATTTTTGGTCTACCTCTACCCTTTTTATTTGTACTTTCATTGGATCATAACAGTAAAAGAATTCCTCTTTTGTCTTGTTTCTGAAAACTTGACAGGAAGCGAACTCTTTAATCTTAAACCTAAATTGTACTCCTGCATGGGACCTTCTATGCACATGCAGGTCATCCCTATTGGTCCTGCATCTCATTGAACTTTTCTTCTTATATTTGTTTGGCTTCTTAACAAACAATTGCATTAATTCACGAAGAGTTCTCTGTTGAATGGTAGCAAGTTTACTTAAACAGGAAGGAGTCATGCTTGTATATTAGTAAAGAAACCAAATGATTTATCAAGTCCAAAGATCTCATTTCCTTGGAAGAGGCATATATAAGGTATTAACCTATTGATATGTTATGATTATTATTCAGACAAATTTGGAAATAGTAAGATACCTCTGGGCTACTCCTCAATGGCAACGTAGATCTGCAACTTCTTTATCTATTTGAACAATAAAAATATGTAACTTTGTACACTTTACTTCAAACAGTTTTTAAGTGAAATTGTAACACTAAAAAGTAGTCATCAGAATTCAGAAGAAAATAAAAACCATAGTGCCTCTCTTTCTGAGAACTCAAAATGTCAGAAATACAAAAATGTCCATGGATGGCAATTGTCATGCATGCTTTTTTGATGATTTTGCCTGTATTCGTCCGAAGTCTGATGTTTGTTACCCTAAGTTAATTCTACTACCATGTTAATCAGTTTGGAAAATCCTCTAGGCCTTCCAATTTGGTGGTTGGCATGAGCATCCCTAATCTCAGGTTCATCATAAAGTTTTGTCATGTTCTTCATGGGCGCTTATATCCTCAGAGGCATGAGTTGAATGCTTTTGCTAGAGTACATGTCACATTTTTGATCCACCATTTTGCCTAGGGAATCAGAGTATGAAGACATATTTTTCCTTCCCTTCATTTTCCTTTAAAGGTTGTTGCAGGAGCAGCTATTTTCTATTTATCCCACTTGTGGGAAGCATCCTTGTTCTAGCAGTCACACTATGAGGATTATAAGGAGTACAGAATTTCTGGCTAGATCGCTTGATTGAATTTGTCTCTCTTATCTACCCTCCTTGCCTGTGTTTCTATTGTTATATCTCATTACTTGTTTCACATATTATTTTTCTCATTTTTTCTGTTCCTTTAAGGGCAGTAGGCATAAGGCTTTCTTAATCTTGTCAAAGTTCAAAACTGCACTAGAGATAGGATCTATGTCTCCATGTTATTGTTTGGAATGCAACATTTGTGTAGATTAGTTTCTCTAGGATTTTGAATCCTAACTAATAGAAACATATGAAGAAGCCACCATGTTTATTTCCGGTAAAGTGGCCATTCATGATTCAAGGCCCTTTAAAACTTATCTTTCTTGTAGGACCTTCAAACAACATGGACTATCTCAGCTTGCATGTTGGTGGGACCTCCACTTGGGAAACAGGAGAAAAATCATCAATTATTTAAAGGGGTTACACCAGCTAAGGAGAAACATGTATTCTAATAATAGTAACCGGACTTAATTGCTGTGGGGATTATCAAATGTGAACTGCTAGACATTATATTTTTTTTTTCTCTACCTATTTTACATAAAGAATAAAGTAATCAGTTACTATTTTTACCATTTCTCACTTCATGGTATCTTCTGAGGATCCTAAGATGCCGTAAAAGACATTTTTTTTCTTCTTTCACAAAAAACTGCAAACCAGCAAAATTGCATGACAGTTCTATACAGTACTACATTTCTTGTTCAAACAGAGGTATTTTCTTTTCAAACATTCCTATAAATTTTTCCTTTTGTCTTTTTAACTGAGAATTTTTCTCCAATTTTTTGGAGCTTGAACGCAGGAATCCGCAGTTACAACTCTTGTGGTTCTTGATGAAGATATAAATTCTTAAGACCTATTTGTTGTAAATGCATTTTAGTTGTAGATGATAAAAGACAAGCAAATCGGAGGGAAATAAGAAAAAATGGTGGAAAAATATTTGACAAAGTACTGTGACTTCAAATTTAGGTTGTGACAAGAGGAATATGAAGGTTCCATAAAGTACACCACATTGATAGGATGAGGCTTTTTCTAGTTTTGGTTATTATGCCATGTTGAGAATTGGATGCAGACTTCCCTAGAGGCAGCAGTTTGATGGTTCTTTGCAGGTTGCACAATTGAAACTTGATATATTCTTTCTTTTATTTTATAGCATTAACCTTCTATGTGCAGTAGAGCTAGATGCAATCTGTTTCTGTCATATTGCAGATTACATACATTATTTGCTGCTACAACCAAAGTGCATGTTCATTCAATGTGGTGGTTAAATTCTAGCACCAATAAATTGTTAGCTACAAATTTTTCATGTTATTCTAAACATTTTGGAGACACAATTCCATTATCACAACATATTACTGAAGGAGGATGGTGGAATTGACTATGGTTCCAGTGTTTTCGTCTAGCCTAGAACTGTTTTCTTCAATGTTGCATGGACAGGGACATGTGTCCAAGTGTCTGACTTGGCAGGAGGAGAAAAAAAAGATGCAGGGATGTGCGGAAAAATAATTGTCGCTTTAATTTATACATTTAAATAATATATAAAAGAAAATATTAAAAGTTACTATTTGTTAAGGTCTTTCAAGATGCATATTTCTCATCTAAACTTCCAAGTTAGCTTAAGGATTTTGGACAATGATAATTTGCATAGTTATTTTAATGTGTACATTTTTAACCAATCTTTGAAAAAATATCAATATCTCACTTTAAGCATTATTATAGTGGATCGAACTAATTGTTAGAGTCAACTCTCCACTAATTTCTAAAAACTGAAATTAGCAAACTTTTATAAGTATCGAAGCGTCCAACACATATTCAACTTGGGTACTTATCTAGCATGGATTCTAGGAGCTAGGCGAGTGTCCCAGTAACATCATTCTTTGAAGTTTCAGAGTTCATATATACCCCCATTAAATTAAAAAATTCTCACATGTAGCCTTACAATACAGTATCTTAGGTTACAACCATGGTATGCTATGCTGGTTGTTACTAGTATGTACTGACCATACTATATACTGTACTGTCATTGAACTAGTATATGGTACGGAGGGTGTACCGAGTGTCAGTACGCTGAATTGACTCCTGTACCGGATATACCGTTACTATACCAAGATGGTCTGGTAAGGGATCCGATATTGATACCGGTACCGAGATAGCAAATCTTGATTACAGCTGAGTTAACTCAAATAATAAAGTTTCCAAATTGAGCTTCTAGTTTTATGGCATGAATATATGACCAATTTTTAGGGTACGTGTGCAATTTCATCTAAACTCAAGTTGAAATGCTGAAGCATTTTCTTTGAAATTATTCTACTGATGATGCCTCCTCTCTAGCCTGCCTACCTCCCAACCTTAGTAGCAACCACAAAAGCATGCTTGCATTGCTAAAGCTTCCCAATTCCCATAGTAGGTGTGATCAAATCACTGTGAAGCTAATTCTTAGGTTGTTAGTGAAGCTTCAGTTTTGTGCTTCAATATCCATAAAGTATGTTTGCCTCTTGAAGCTTCAAGAGAATTCTCCACCTCTATTGTTGCTAGAAGAGAGAGGAGGGAGAATCTGAGGTTTGGTTCAGAGGAAATGCTTAAGATGATCATCATGAGAAATTGAAGATGAGGTTGGTTGTTCTAATAAAGCTAAGTGATGTGATATCCAAGCAGTTTCCAAAGTGCTTCCACCTCCTTATTTCAACAGTAAGCAAGAGTCGAATAGCCATCTTTAGATCTACCTCCATAGGTGGAACTTCCATGGATTCCATTATCAAAGTCAGCATCTTATATAAGTTCATATTACTCAGTTGGAGCCCTTTTTGATGTCCTTGACATGAAATATTATGCAAGGGAGGGTCTTGATCATGACAAGGTCAAAGCCCTCCATGAGGATAGTGCTCTCAAGGAGGCAAAGTTTAACCGGCTATGGCCGCAATCAATGGTGGGATTGGCGACCCACGCTACTAGGCTAGCGGTATAGGTTGAAAACAAGGACAAAAGCCATGAGGATGACAATCATCATAGTCACCATGATTTTGGTTGTCATGGATAATTCATTGTGGTTGGGCTGCTCTAGCTAAGAAGGTGGTGCTCCAAACTTGATTTAGTTTGTCTCTAAAGAATCTTTGTAAATTTTGAACAGAGTAATTTTGCAGGCCTATTTCTCTTTGAAATTAGGACTAGGGTCCTTGGATTTTGAAATAATTCTAAATTTTGAAGTGGAATTTGGTTGTGATCTTCTCAATTTTAAACAAGGTTTGAAATGTTAAGCAATTCAGTGCTATTGCTTCTATTGTACAGGCAAGCTTGGTTTCATATAGGAAGGCCTAGGTTTAATGAAAAACATCCGAATCACCCCCAAATGCTCGAGCGGAGGGTGGATCAAGTGGTTTAAAGAAAGATTGAGGACTATTTGCCTTGAACTCATCTCAGCAAAGCTAGCCAGAAGGTGTTTTTTGGATTTTTTGGCTTTATATAAGTAACCAAGATGTACCCAGTATATAACTCATATGGGACAAAACATATGCCTGTTTGGGTCCTCACACACTTTTCTTGTTTAAGCTAGGCATCCTTGCCAAGCTAAGGGTCCAAATCCAATCAAATCTGATCACAAACACTAAATCGGCCAGTAATCAGCCCCAAAAGGGCATGTGTTGCAGTATCCTGTATCTACATGGGACATGGACCGGTCTGTTTTGATACCATTTATGATGACATAGGACCTTATTTAAAAAGGTTAACCGAAAGATATTTGGATTTTTTGTCCTATATATGTATTCTAGATTTACCTATTGCATAGTGAATATGAAACTCAATATGCACAGATTCTCACATATACACTTGGATACTGCTTGGAAAGTGGATTAAAGGGTGAAACCAAGGACTGCCGAACTGAGCCGAACCACCTGGTTCGGGCAGTGTTGATCTGACTTGGTGCAAAACTAGATTGGTTTGCCTATTACTTTTGGTTTTGGCCCCAAACCGGTCGAATCCATATAGAACCGGCCGGAACCAGTCCCTTACCGATCGGAACTGGTCGGAACCGGTCGGTTCGGTGTAGACTCAGTGTGAGCCAGCCGGCCGGTCGCACTGAGTCAACCCTGTTCCAAACCGGGTTGACATTGTAGACTGCACCTGATGCTTTTTAAAGCATCAGGTGTCTACTAGAAAGGCAGTTTGAAAGCTGTTTTGCTCTCTCGACCGTTTTTTCTTTCCAAATACTCCAAAAGTAACACCGATTCAGGCTATCAGACGGAAGATCCAAGGCTAAATAAGGTGTGCTTCCTCTTTTCTACCTCATTCTCTCTTTTTCTAGGGAGGGGCTTGAAAGAATAGCTCAAAAAATACAAAATAAGAAGAGATCGCACCAAAATTTTTGATTTGGGATTGATTTTTTTATATATTGTAGATCTATGGACGATCTACACGTTGACATACAAATTTTTAATTTTTGGATTATATATAATTTTTAAAAATTAAAAATATACTTATGAATTAAAAAATATTTTTTAAAATAAATAAAAATAAAAAATTGTTAAATCAGAAATCTATTTAGGGGCATGCATGCTATTTTGCATAAAAATTCAACTCACTATGAAAGCTCTTGAATGATTTTCTCTTTGAAGCTCTCTTTTTTTTCTTTTTCTTAGATGGATTTTTTTTTGTACTGCTTGAGCTCTTTTCTTTGGTGTTTTCATGCATTTATACCCTTTGGAAGAGGTTGGAACATACTCTTATCCGTTAGATAAGTAATAGAGCCGTTGTGAGATGAAAAATAGTCGTTCTGACTCACAAAAAAAACTAGCTATTACTGTTGTCAGGCGTAAAAGAGTCGACTCGACATCTTCAGGGATTGATTCGTGATCTCCAAGAGTCGACTCGTGATTTTCAGGAGTTGACTCGAGCTTGATTCTGTTTCTGCTGTGCCCTATCTTTCTTTTATGTAAATTGTGGAGTCGGCTTTCTCTCAGTTCAAGGGTCGACTCGTCTGGTGATAGGACTCGACTCGTTGTTTTTAGAGGTCGAATCTGCAATGGACTAAGTTATACTGCTCTCTGTCTTTCTCCTGTAGCTGTTCAGGGGTTGACTCTTGTTTGACTAGAGTCAGCTCGTGATTCCCATGGGTCGACTCGCCAATATGATGAACTTTTCATCTCTCTGTCTTTTCTCTGTGTCCATTTAGGGGTCGACTTGCTTGTCTCTGGGGTCAATTTTTGTTAGACTAGAGTCGGCTCGTGCACTTCATGGGTCCATTTGCCACTATGTTGATTTTTACGGCTTTTCTGTCTAACTTTTGAGACTGTTTTGGGGTCGACTTGCGATCTGCTGGAGTCAGCTCGGGACGGTGTATCAGTCAGCGATAGTGTGCCAGGGTCGACTCATGACAAATTTCGGGTTGACTCTTGAGGTAGCTTAGGATAAAATTTTCTGTGCTTGTATGTGAGCTTCCAAGGAATGTTTTTATGGCCTCTTTAGAGTAGAGCTTCTTGATTATAGAGCTTTAGATAAATGATCTTCATTTGAGAGTAAATTAAAGACTTTCTTCTTTGCCTTCTAAAATCAATCAATTAAACTCAAGGTAATAAATTAGTCATCTTTTTTCTCAACTGTTTTGTATTAACAAAATCAACCCTTTAAGATCAATAGAGAGAGAAAGAGAGAGAGCAAGTTTCTCTCTCTTTAACCAAGGAAGAGGAAAGAAAAGGGTAACCGAGGGTGGTGCTCGGGGTTAGAGGACCCACGGTCGGCCAATCGGCGGCCGGCGACAACTGGTGGCCCGCAGCGCCAAAACCACTCAAAATAGGAGTTCCGACCCCTTTAACCATGGAAATCAAGTATCCCAATGGTCGGAGCCCTGGCCATAGTCTCCTACCACTGCAAGGGATCGGAGGAAGATTTCGATGACGAACACCGACGGCGGAAATAGCCAGAATCAAGAAAAACAGGGGTCAGCCTACCGAAACAGGGAGAAACAGGGCATCACCCTTTTTCACCAAAAATCTGGCGATCATCGGCCTAATCGGGGCTCCCAACGGCCCTAGAAGGAGGAGAGAGAGTTGCTTAAGGGAAATCGAGTCCTTACCTGGTTTTCGGTGAGGATAGGTTGCGACAACGGTGCGAAGGTGATCAGCGCTCGGAAAAAAAATCAAGAAAAATGCTGGCGGTGAGCTCCTATCGAGGCCGGTTCTCCGGTGAGGGTGAGAGAGGAGTCGGGGAGGGTCTCTAAATTGACCTGGCGTGACCGGAATCCAACTTGGAGTCGGATTCCGTCCGATGATTTTGGGGGGGAAGAAGACCCTAATCGGGAGTCTCTTCCCAGCTCGCATGTGTGCAACACATGCCATTTTTTTTTGTCTCTCATTTTGGGCCAAGATGACTGGACCGATCAAGTGGACCGGGCCCAATTTGCTGGGTTTTACATTTACCTTATCAACTATCAAATTAGTGGCATGTTCTATTTGATTTGGCACTTGAATTTGGAAATGAATTGATAAAACATCCTTGGGAAATTAAAATCTATTAACTTCCACTTGTGGAGTCTTATATAGAATCTGCGCAATTTAAATTTTTCTTATGGCATATGGATGGCTTCTTGTTTGCCTTATTCTGGAGTTACAGAGCATAGATGGAAACTGCAATAGTTAATTGATAATTTTTACTCCAGAGTCTGCAAAGCATTGTCTTTAAAACCTCGTGTATTAATTTATCATCTGCCTGGCTTGGTTGATGATTGCTCCACATCTAATTATGCTTCTAACTCATGTCAGGAAATGGAAGCAACTTATGTCCTCGCTGTAGATGATACTGAATGTGCTTATTTTGATCAAGTTGAGAAACTCAAAAATTTTGGTGCTCAGAATAAGGAAGGTATTGCACAATTGCTTTGGGCATTCTTTCATCATTGGGCTTATCATCATGATTATACAAGTGATGTAATATCTGTTCGCACTGGAAGCATCATTAGGTAAGATATGTCTGGATTTCTTGCACTTTCTATATTATAAATTCAACAAAAGTTCACTTCTCAAAAGCTATGGATGTTTTCATATAACAAGCTTGTGCAACATACTTGAGCACAATATATGATATACTTTGATCATGTTTCTTTTCTCTACCTAGGCTACTCTGGTCTGTATTTTCAGAGCTCATAATGTCTTTATCTGCCTTGTGAGCGCATTTTGCTCCTTGCATCATTTAAGATTCATGGAAAACTGTTGTCTTATGATATTTTTGAAATAAACTGCAAAATTATTATCCTTGGAGACTTTTGAACTAGATACCATAGAGATATATTATTAGGACTATTTGGTCTCTTGCCTCCTTTTTTTTTTTTAATGAGCTGGTGCCTCACACTTGTCAGTGAGATAGCGTTTATACTAGCCCAGCCCATTCAGGTCTTAGCTGTATATAAGTTGTATCATAACTAACGTAGATAGCTTGCCATATTTAGACAGATTTGTTAGCAGGAGATCCTCTGCATACAACCTTCTATGGCCGCAGATCTTCTGTATACAGCCTTTTATGGTTGTAGATCCTTTGTACAACTTTCTATAGCTGGAGATCCTCTGTATACAGCCTTCTATGGCTGCAGATCTTCTGTATACAACCTTCTATGGTTGTAGATTCTCTGTACAACTTTCTATAGTTGGAGATCCTCTGTATACTGCCTTGAGTGCACCCCGAGTAATCCGAAATGAGTATTTACCGTAGTGCAGGCGGGACCATCTCAATACTATCCTAGAGAAAGCCTCCCAAGTGGTGCACAGCGTAGGATGCAACCCAGTCTGCTGCTCTGTTCGCCTTCCGAAAGATGCGCATGGCTCTGAAGGCAGCAAGCTCCCTCACTATCCCACACATATCCTTAAGCAACGGGTGTAAACCTTCAGTGTTGTGCCCATTGTCCCAGTGTGTAATAACCAAAGTAGGAAACTATTATCAGCAAGTAGAGTTTCAGTTTTAAAACTCGACATTAGTCTGCCAAGTAGAGTTTTGGTTTTGGTCATTTTGGCAGTTATGGAAGTTTTTCTCCTAGTTGGTGTCTCGGTCTAAGAGGTTATAAAAATCCAAAAAAAGAAAAATTAAGGAGAAAAGATATATAAGACAAGTTATGCCTCTCTATTTTATTTTCTCTTGAGTTCTAGGCCATCATTTTTATAACGTATTAAATGTTATACTGATGACTAATCTATTGAGTGAGAAAATACCAAATATCATTGAATTGAGCACGTAATTAAGAAGACAAGTACATAGGTGTATAAAAGTAATTATGTGTACCTATTTAGTATCACAAGAGTATAAAAAAATTAACCACCATTTAATTAAACAAAAATCCTTCCAAACAAAAACACATTTTATTTCATTAGTTCGGTTTTTTCCCAAGACATCTAAGCAAGAAAAAGAATCATACAGCACAGTGCTTTCTAATTAGTGAAGGAATTAAAATAAAAGGATAATTAATGAAAACATGAAGCATATATACTTGTTAAAAAGAAGTTTTGGATCAGTTTAATCAAAACAGGCTGAAATTGTTGAGGTCTGCCAAAACCAACTAAAATCAAAGATTTAAATCAGTTTTAGACATCAAAACTGATCCATTTCAACCTAAATGGGTAGCTTTCTGCCAAAACTTATAACCTGGTCAACCACCATGTAGACCTGACCATGGTTCTGAAACCGCCGGTTCCGGTTCTACAAAAACATAGAACCTTAATCGTAACCGAAAATAGTCGGTTCGGTTTCGGTTCTAGAATCGCCGGTTCCGGTTCTGGTTCTAGACAGTTTCGATTCCGATTTTTCAACATAAATTATAAAATTTTGAAAAAAAAATAAATTGTGTAATTAATTTAGAAAAAAATTATAAATACAAATAGATTGTGTAATGAATACAAAATGATAATTTGTACCTCATTTTATTATTTACTATCAAACTAAATTTTAATAAGACAACTAGATAACATTATAAAAAAATAGTAAGTTACATTAACTAAATTTGGAACTAATTTATTTTATTATAAATGAAAAAAAAGAGAAAAAATTAGGCTACGGTTTCGGTTCGGTTCCATCAAACCTGGAACCTTAACCGAACCGTATTCCTCAAGGTTCCGGTTCGGTTAAGAACTGTGAGACACGGTTTTGGTTCCGGTCCGGTTTTTTCCGGTTCGGTTCCGGTCCGGTTCCCTGGTTAGAACCGGACCGTGGTCAAGTCTACCACCATGTGCATGAGGCTGCATGATTTTCTTACCAAATACCAAGACAATGTTGGTGAATTTCATTGGTTCTAGAGGTTTCTGATTTATAAGTTTTGTGGATTATGTGGTACCATTTGCTGAACTCTGCAAGGAGACTACAACATGCCACAACTTGACATTGGTTAATACAAAGCTCTTCCTTCAATTGATAGTGCTCCTGAGAGATCTTGGTTGAAGTACTGAAAATGTACTGTCCTATGGTGAATAAAGTGAATTTGTAGAATTTTCTGTTTGATATGCATATTAGTAAATTAAGACATCATTATTATTGTACTACTATATTGTTTTTATTGTTACTATTATTATTATTTGAAAAAAAGATTATTCTAGACTTCAGTGATTGGTTATTCAGATTCTCTAGAGTGCATAAGGAGCATACGAATGCAAGTTGTCCACTTACCTAGATAGAGGAGCATTGTTTTGCTTTCCAAGTTTTGACATGGGTTGTTTGGAAATTAAACAAATGGAATCAAACTGCCATGCTTTAAAGCAATGTGAAACACTATGAATTGAACTATTGACCTTGGAAGCATGCAGAAGAAGGTTACTTGGCTTCATATTGCAAAAAAAGTAGGCATGAGTGAAGTTCCACCTACGAGTACGGGAAGGCCTTGATACATGGCATCTGTGGGACTGTTTATTGATTGCACTTTTAATGGGTGGAAGTCCAATTATATGGGAGACAACATATAAAGGGGTTCATTTTCAGAAGATAAGATGAGTTGTTTTTCATTGTTATTATCATTATTTGAAGAAAAGATTATTCTAGAATTTATTGGTTTGTTATCCCTATTTTCTATAGTGCATAATGAGGATAAGAACAGTTGTTGTCTACTTGTCTATATAAAGGAGCATTGTTTTCCTTTCCAAGTATTTGCATGGGTTTCTTGAGAAGATTGAAATCTCATGCTTTGCGGACCACCAAATTGTGCAGAGGGAAGGGTACTGGGCTTCATGTTGCAAAGTAGCATGACTGAAGTTCCACCTACATGTAGTGGAATGCCTTGATAAATGGCATTTGTGGGTATGTTAATTGATTGCAAGTTTAATGGCTGGAAGTGCAGTTATATGGGAGACAAAATATAAAAGGGCTCATTTTCAGAAGATAAGTTTTGAGGGCGTCGACATGAGAAAGCAAGGCACAAGCTCTTCTAGGGGACATTTTAGATGTCACATTAGTGATGGTACTCTCATTGCCAAGATTCTAAAAGCCAGTTGCCTATGCAAGCAGATAAGCTAACTCATATTGCCTAGGTAGTATGCAGCTGTTAAGGTGAATTGTATTTAGAAAATGCATAAATTGATAAAAAAATAGATTAAAAAAAAGTGGAAATTAGAATTAAGTTAGTAAAAAATTATTAAAAAAATAAAGAGATTGTGGAGGATGAGGGCAGAACAGCAGAGTAGAGGTGGAGGCAAAGGTGGAGAATAGGTGGAGAGGGAAAAAATTATCTATATCACCTGAACCAACGCTACTCCTGCTTCCCTCTTCTATCATTTCCCAGCATTCTTCACCAACTCCTATGAAGACTGCTCACTGCCTTTTGCCTCTCTAAGCCTCACATGAAGGTGAGAGTTTAGGATTCATCTTCCCATGATGCTTGAAGTGAGAGGTAGGTCTTTCTACCGTATTCTAAGCCACACTGCCTGACCCATCCCACCTAATCCCCATCTTCCTAGTCCTAGATGCATATGAGAGCATTTTGGCTTGTGCAGACTGCCTTCTTGCCCACTATTTTGCCCATCCACATGTGGTAGCCACCAAGGTACGCTGAACAGGTACCGGTCGGCGTACTGGTGGCGACCCGAACCGAGTCGGTCCCAGTTCTCCCGCGTTTTCGCGGGCGAGGTCACGCGCATGGGATGCGTTTTCACGGGCGAGGCCACGTCTTTTTCTTTTTCTTTTCTTCTTTTCTTTTTTCTTTTCCTTCTCTTCTTTCTTCTTCTTCCCGATTCTTCTCCTTCTCCTCTCTTCTCCTCTCTTTCCCCCTTCTCTCACGAGCAAGGAAAAGCGAGCACCCCGACGAGGCCCAGTACTGGTAAGTCTTCTTCTCTTCTTCTTCTTCTTCTTCTCCTCTTTCTCTTCTTCTTCCTCTTCTTCTTCCAATTCTTTCTTTCTCTTTCTTCCTCTTCTTCTTCCCCGCGCGCACGGGTGTGCTGCCCTGCGTGTACCAGTGTGAACCGGACCGATTCGCACCAGTATGCAGCTGGAACCGTTTTTCATGGTTGAACTGTACCGGGTGGCTCCGGTACCGGTACGGTACGTGAGGAACTGGCTGGTACCGGCCAGTTCGGCATACGCTACTAGCCACATAGACTTCTTCTAAAGCATGTTTTCATGCTTAACTCTAAAACTAAAGGGTTGAAGCATGTTAGTGGAAAGAGGTGGAATTTTTATGAATCTTATGTCCCGAATCAGATAAGTAGAATTATATGCTTTGAGATAGAATTTATTGAGACAGAGAGACAGGGATCCACCATGAGTTCATAATAGATGATGAGCCACAACTGCAGGCATACAGGAGCATATCTTGGTACCCAAAGGAATGAGAATATGAACTTAAACCTTGGCACAGGGATGCCCACATTTGACAGCACCTTTGCACCTAGGTCTCTGCACGTGTAATTGTCAGATTGACACCAGATCAGCTTATAATGTACATGCTCTTTAGCATATAGACAGCAGGGACGCAACACAGGAAAGTAACATTGGTCACTGTCCATGTCTGCAGCAGGTTCTAGGCTTCAACAAGTTTTGCATGCAATTTTTTTCTTTTTAATTCATGTTGCATGTTAGGCTTGCAGAAGGGGATTTAGTCTACCACACCGCAGACCCAAGGGCAAGGTTTGTTTTAAGGTGCGTGCAACAGTTTTAGTTGTGTGTTTGGACAAATTTGGAGGGTTGATACATCATCTAAGAAAGCATTCTGACTGTTTCTTGATTTTTGCTCGGGGATGAATGCTTGGTATTGCAGTGCTGATATATTGAGTAAGAAAGATTTACTCTATTGTTTCATATGCACCTCAAAGTTTACGATTAATATTTTCCAACCTCGTCTCTTTGTGAGATGACTAGCTAGGCATGGCTGCACATATTAGGTAAATGACAAATTTTGCCTTGTGGTTCTAATTATGCACATATTGGCATGCTAAACACAAACCAGATAACTATGAGGGGAGCTGCCACAGTCTTGGTCACCAAGGAGCGTAGACTTATATTAAGCAGCAGACTCTAAATAGGCATTATGTATTGAGATGTCCTCAGCCTTTTGAGCCATATAACCACTAGGGTTCTGGGAAGATGTCATCTTTTCTAAATGATGCAGCTAATTGTCTACAATTGTAATAGACTCTTCAAATTATACATACAAAGTAAGTATTTCTTGGTTTCCTTGCTATTTTGAATAATAAAACTGCAAGCTTTAGGCACTAGTTAATCTTTCCTTCCAAATTTTTGAGTCCTTGAACTAGTTAGATGAAGTCTACGTTCTGTGTTAGTTTCCTAAACATTAGTTCTTTATATTTTGTTACCTACTTCAAGCTTTTTTGACAGCAAGCAGTTGAAGGACTGGACAAGGCGAATTGGAAATGATCGTCATCTTATATGCATTGAGGATCCCTTTGAAACCTCACATGATCTTGGCCGTATAGTTGACAAGCACAGCATTAAAATTCTGAGAGAGGAATTCGAGCGGGCTGCAGATATACTACAATATGATCCCAACCCAAGTGTAACTCTTTTCGAGCCTTACATACCAAGTCCAATGCAAAATTGATCAGAAGCTGGAGACATTTTGGACGAGTTTTTGCCCTAACATTTGGTTGCCTCCTTGCCATTCCTTTTCTATACTCTTCTGTTTGTGTGAGGAGCAAATCTTCAGTCTTTTTTGTGCTTATAATGTATTTACATTGCCCTGCTTAGTGGGCCAATGTAAAGTGAGGTATCATTTATCCAAGTGACTGGGTACTTGACTATCAGAAACAAAAACATGTTAGGCTTGATTTTTGGAACTCAGAACAAAGTTCAAGTCCCATGCTTAGAAAAGAAGTTCAATCCCTGGCTATGACAATAAGCCAATGTCGTGATAACCATTATTGTGGGCATTATAATCAAGGTTCACAATCACAACACTAGGTATCATACCCGTCTAGTATTGGATTCGTAAGGTGCGATAATGTACCTTACGGACATTCAGCAAGCATAAGCTTATTGGTACAGCATAGGTTTACTTTATTTTTTCTTTTTTTTTTATTTTTTTCTTTTATTATGGCTATTTTAGGTTTATGGATCTTGAAAATGTCTTTTTATGGTTATCATATTGTTATGTTATTTTATATTGGTCTCGAGACAATATGATACTTTGATCGATGCAATTGTAATAAATAAGACAAAATATATAGTTTTTAACTTGAAATACATGTATCAAGTAGATTTCAATTATAAAATACATACTAATGTCTAGTCCCTTGTTGAGTATCTAGGCAGCACATAGATGTTGGCATCTTGCTTATAGCCAAGGGCTTGAATTTGACCCTAATCTAGATATTATGTCTAACCCTGCATATATTAATTTTGGCCTCGTCAATTTATATTGATCCTCTATCTTATATAGACTTGTTCATGGACTAGGTTGGGCCGAGCTTAGTTGTCAACACTATTTAATTAGACCTAGGGTGACTCGGCTTGGGGCTTTGGACCGGGTTTTAAGCTTCATAACCACTTTTTAATTAAAAAAATGCTAAAAAATACTTTAAAATATTTTTAAAATATTAGATATGAATAATTAAATACTGCCAACAATTTACAACATGTTTTATTATTCTATACATTCATATATCAATAACAACTATCAATAAAGTTTATAAATAGGTCAAATGTAACAAATAATGCAAGAAAAAGAGAAAAACAATCGGTCTAAGCTAGGCTCAGACCTTGCTTTAATCCTCAAGCCTATGCCTTGTCCGCTTACTAGTTCCTTTTTCCAAACCCAGCCTGCTTCGTCAGACTTAAAATCTTTGGCCCAAGCCTACCAAACAGGCCATGGTACCGGCCCATGAGTAGCTCTAGTTTTAATACGGCGCTGGCATCCTTGTAGTTCTTTTTGAATCCATTTCTGTGAGTCTTATACTAGGCCAGGACAGCTTTAATAATCATTGTTTCACTTGTACCTTTCTCAAGTAAAATTCTAGTTTTCAAAATCCATTTTTTCCATTAATTTTTCCTCCAAAAATGATTGTGTCGTCTAAAAAGAACTACATGATTTTTATTCAATGAAAAGTGAAGGGAAAGATAGTTATTGTTCTTTATAATGCCATTATAATGGCTGCTAATATTTATTTTTTAAATATTTAGACGCTTCAAATGTTACCTTTATATGCAAATAACGATCATTATAACTATTAGGATGGTAAATAATGGTTTTTGGGAGATCGATTATAATGGTACGTCATGTTATTTCAAATCTTGTGTCCCAGGAGTCCCATTCAGCAGGATTCCCAAAAGAACTAGTAAACATACTAAGTCTTCTTTGCATCATGGATTTTTTTTTTATTATTCTTTTTTAACAGTGGGCGTTCATCATTTTGTAGGGATAAAAGGATAAAGAATTAAAGCAGGTAAGCTTAGAAGGTTACAGGTTTTTAATTATTTTTAAAGGCAATTAATATGTTAAAGCAAGTTTGATACTAAGACTTTCATATGCAGTGTACGCATACTTCTAATTTTCTTTGTGAAGGGACAAGTGAAATGTGTTTCTTCTTGGTTTAAATGAGCTTATACTCTGTAACAAATACATTTGGCATTGGTAAGACCAAAGCGCAGGCGTGCTACCAATTCGAACCGAAAAGGATAGAGAGAAAGTAACGGGTCCTGGTTCCTTGAATCTTCAGGCTCGCTACTGGGATTTTTTGCCCACTCGGAGGGCAGTAACTAAAAAGACTAGACTATAAATAACAAGAGATAATACTAAATAAAAGTAAAAAATGATACAAACATAATAAAAGTTCTGAAAATTTGAAAAGGAGTCACTAAAAAAGCTATATCTTGTTATTAATAAATCCTATCTCTAAACGCTAGACAGTTGTTTTTTCTGTGTTGATACATTTGTTCTTCAGTTGATACCCCTCTTAAGCATTTCTCTTGATAGTTACCGCTTTCAGTTTAGTTTTTGGGTTATTGTATCGACTCCCCTTGTTTTGGCTTCTTCATAACCATTTCTGTCGTAACGTAACTTAGCACTTGGTCTTGTTGGGCAAACTGTTCCATGATTGGTTAATACTTACATATTCGGCCTATTCTTAAATCACTTCCTGTCACTCGACCGACTTCAATACTAATTCTTCATACATTCGGCCTACTCTTGGATCATGCCACTCGCTCTGTTCTCCACGTTCTTTGGGCTTCCACTATTGATTGGCATGAAGCATAAACAATACCCTCTATATCTTACGATAAGAAAAGTGATGAGATATACCCAACATTGTAGCTATGGTCTTGATTTGGTGTCTGATGGGTATGAACTCTTCATATCTCATCTCTTTATCTTTATTTATCGTGTAGATTAGTGTATCTCTTTTTTTTTTTGGTCAAAAATAGGAGGGGGGGAGGCGAATCTCACTTGCGTAGCAGCCTCCACTGGACCCTCCTTTCATCAGAAAATATTCGATGCAGGCCACAAATTTTTGCATATCCTCTTCCACCCATAGATTTTTTCCACTGGGATCACTACCCATATGTGAGTACGTCACTCCAGCGCCACGTCGGTACCAGTGGACCGGTAGCGCTTTCACCGGCAACGTCCAAACATGGGGCATTAGCATATCTCTTTTAGTCATCTACAGCGGCCTCCATGCACCATGTGCCTGAATAAAGAGGCTATCATGAGTGACCCACAGGATCTTTGCATCTTTTAGATCATGTAATTAATTGGAATCTGGATATGCCTTGGTAGGTTGCGTTTTGATTTTTTAAATATAGCCCATCTTTTCTTTCTTTTTTTATCTCCTCCCGCAAGCCCTGGCTTCCATAGTTGTCTCCTTCCAACTCCAACTCTTCTTCCTACAACCCTATCCCTCTTTTGAGTATTCGAGACCCCTCTCTCTCAACCTATAAACCTGGACACTTCCATCATCAGATCTATGGCCAAGTAGACTAAAGAGAGGCACGAGCAACTCGAGAGCTCGTCTCTTAGAATTTGCTCTCCCCCAGGTACTCATTCTTGACCCTCTTGGTCTTGTCATCCTTAGCCCCATTTTTAGATATGGTGTCGTCCCCCCATCCCTTTCTTCCATTTTCCTATACATCACAAATAAACCTCTCTGTAAAAGACCGGATTTCAAAACTTTGCTCTAGAACGTTAATAACTCGCATTAGTCCTAGCTAATTAAGTCAAGACTCTAGAATCCATGGCTTAATTATGTTTCTAACCACAAGGACTCCCTTTGAGGGAAAAAGAGGCATTGGAATATCATCACTTTGTATAGATTTCCTCTTGATACGAACCAATCCCTTCATTTTGCAGCTCTCTGTTTTGATCATCTTTGATTGATGCATTATATTTGAACCATGACATATCTAATCCTAGCCTTTGGATTTGGAGTTTCTTCTGAATCTTATGCTAATGCCTTTGTCTACATCTTTGATAGTGAGTTCGGCTTAGATTTATATGAAAATGCTAGCCATTCTATTTATATAGCAACTATTATCGGCAAATCGGGCCTGTCACTAAAAGAGTATATAACTTTTTTCTAGTTTGAATATGTGAATTTTATCTTTATTTACGACTGGTCAAAATTGTTAAAGCCCACCTTCATTTGGCTATCGCCCTTACAGAAGATCAACACATTGCTCTAGCTCCATTAGTTTTAGGTTATCTATATTGGGTCATAGAAAAGTATGCTTCCAAGCTTGGAGTTGCAGAGAGGCCCTTTATGAATCTTCTAGATTTGGCTGTATACATATGCATTGCAAGATCTACCCCTATTGATTGATTCCTTGAGAACTCACTAAATTGGTTTTCATTATGCTTGATTAGAAGGTCCTTTCCCTTCTTTTTCTCACTATTGTAGGAAAAATTTATGAAGGTGCAGCTAGCCGGACCGATTCCATTTTCTTTCCCTTCACTTGAGCTCCAAAACCTTCCTGGCTTCTTTTTTCCTAAAGCTTGTTAGAATATTGAGCATTATGGGAGTTAAGTGCTTAAGCCAAATTAAATGTGAGACCCACATGTTCAATTGAACGGGTCTAAGTGGAAACATATTCTACTCTTTGAGTAGAATAATGTGATATATTCACATGCTCAAATTCGTTAAGTAGTGAATTAGATAATTGGCTTCAAAGTATCAAATTGGTAATGGATTTTTGATGGAAAAATATGAATCTCACATTGGGAGATTAATGAATGGTTTACATACCACCACGAAGTTGATCTAAAAAGAGTGTGACAGAACAGTTTTTAAAACTGTCATTTGTCAACAGTTGTGTCTGTTCAAGGCATTTTATTAACTTCTTATAACTGCTATTCAGTTGTAATATATAATAATCCTTCACTCCAGAAATTTGGAGATCTCCAAAAATCTGCAGAATTTTTTTTTCTGAAATTGTAAACAGATTTCTAGATTTACTCTCTCTCTCTCTACACTTGTTTCTTTATTCCTTCCAGCCCATTCCCATAGTTGAGTACTAAGCATTGAGTTTCAAACAAGGCTTGAAGATTGTAGTGCTTCATCTTCAAGAGGTTTCATACCATTTTATTCTGGAAGACAAATATCTATACAAACCTTAAGCACCGAGAGGGAGACGAATTTGTCTTAAGGAAATTATGTTAAACACAAGACTCGGTAATTAAGTTCAATTGACATTCAAATCATTGTAAGCGATTTTATACAAATTATGTTGGCATTGTTTTTATTTATCTCAAAATTTTAATATTGTAGTATTGATAAATTTACCTTCTAACAAAGCTAATATGTCCTCTAAAGAGGCCAAGATCATAGGAACCATGTGGAAGAATTTTCTTATCCTCTATGATATACATATACATAGATAGACATATATATATACACACACACATATACATATATATAATATTCACACACACACACACACACACACACACACACACACATATATATATATATATATATACATATAAATACATATGGAATTACAAAGACAATAAGAAAGGGAGCACCTACAGATGGTAAAGACATCAAATGCAATGCTTGTAAAAATTACAAAACATAGGGACACAAAATGCTACTTGTTAACCACATCCAACATGGTTAAACCATGGAGGAAGGAAAGCAAGACAACACATCTAACTACTCCTTTTATATCAAGCATCTTTCCTTGAGGAAAAGCCTTCCAAGAGTTGTTTAGAGATGCTATGCTAAAAATGGTAACATGGGGTCGTGAAGGTGAATATATTCATCAAGCGCAAATTTATGAAAGAAATATGGGGAGCATCCAAGTGTGTATCATGCAGCCGGGAGGTTTTGTTTTACCATCTAAACCAATGTTTCATGATTCAATTAATTTTATAATAAAAATATCCGAAAAGTAAAGCTAAAACAGAATTTTTCTTATTTTTTTAATATGAGATTCATACAGAGCTTGGATGCCATAAAAGTCCTGCAAAAAAGTCTTGTTTTCATAAAAAAGCGCTTTCACGTGGATGGTTCTGGAAAAGTGTGGTCATCAGCTCACCGACTGACTAACAAACTCCAGACAACGACACGTCACCACGCGTCCCTCCAGCGCGCGAAAAGCAGTGTGGAACGAAGAATAGATCCGATCCCATCTGACGGGCCTATTTTTTTATACCGCACAACGAGAGGAACCCGATTCGATTCGAATTTAGATCTGGGAGCGAGAAGCGCGTCCTCCCCCTCCCCCATTTGATGGAATGCGGCCATGGCCGCCATCATGGGTCTCCGAGACGCCACATCCGTCGCAGCGGCGGCCACCTCCGCCGGCGCCGGAGCCATCGCCTCCGTCGATTCCACCATTGCCGGGTTGCCCTACTCGCCGGCGAAGGAGAAGGCCGCCTCGCGTGGGTTCGGGTACCCTAGCCGCGCCTCGCTTCCGCTGCTTCTCCTCCGGTCCCGGAAGCTCGCCGGCCTCGTCAAGGCCCGGGTCCTTCTCGTCGCCTGCGTCCTCCTCGCTCTCTTCCTCGTCTCTCGCCAGGTGGGGCCCCTCATGGGGTGGAACTACCAGCCTTCCTCTTCCGTCTCCTCTCCTTCCAGGTTTTCTAACCCTTCCCTTCTCTTCTTGTCTCTTCTTCATTATCTTTTCTGTTGTTTCCATAGAAGTGGTGTGATGCAACCGAAGATGGTCTTTTCTATCATGCAGTCTGTTTATAAGATGAGATAGTAGTCAAAATGGTAACTTTTCATATCACGGACTCTGTTTATGGTATTTTATATCATGTAGTCTGTTTATAAGATGAGATAATAGTAAAAAATGGGAACTTTTCATATGACCTGCTCTGTTTATAACAGGAGATGCTATCAAAATGGTTTTTTATATGATTTAGTCTGTTTGTTAGAGAATTTGGTTTTAGTTTGTTGGCACTGTTATGCCCCATCCCAAGATTGTGAGCCGATGGTCACGGCAACTGCCACATACTTATTGAGAACTCTCTCCGTAAGCATGCAAGGCATCTCATTATATCATAATTAAACAACAAAAGAAATTTAAATAATAACATTTAAATGTTAATTAAATAACATAATTAAAAGTCTTACAAAACCACTAATATTCCAAAATCTTGCATCAACTCTAAAATAAAATCTAGTCTAATCAAAATCTGGTCTCAAATCACTCACTTATGATAAATCTCTGAGTCGAGTTAATTCTTCATATCTATAAAAATAGTAAGAAATTGTATAGAGAGTCTAGTAAGTAATGAATATCTTAACTAGACAATTCATATCATAACAGAAGATACAATAGTAAAATTTTTTACCACAAAACAGTGTAAAAATATAATCAATTTTGTTTTAAAACACAAATCAATTAAAATCTATATCTTTCAAATATTCGGATACGTAATCATAAATTCGATTTGAAACAAATCATATTCAACTTCTACAGCCTTAAACTATGGCCACACTTATACCGTGTGGCTAGACTATAAATAGAACCACATTTATGTCCTGTGAAGTGGGTCAGAACACCGCACTTATACTCTATGGAGTAGGCCAGAATACCACATTTATATCCTGCGGAGTGGGCCAGAATACCACATTTATATCCTATGGCAGGGCCAGAAATAGAATTAATGAGCTCAATAATAATCGAAGTGCAACTGCATAACCCCCAACTGGCAGGGTCCAAAATATAGTAAGGTTGAGAGTTCAAATCTGATACATATCAGAGTTTTTTTTACAAAATAATATATATATATCATATTCCAGTAAATATATATATATATATATATGTGATGTAAGATCATTAAAAAATATAACAATGGTTCAACAAATATTACTCCAAATTATATATCTATTTTTCATTCGAAACACTATCTCATAAAATTCATAAATTACATATAAATCGATTAACAATTTTTTTGATGTAATAAAAAAATTCTAGAAAAGGCAGATCATTACTTAGTTTGCAAATGCAATCCAACTAATAGGTTCAATTAATCTTGAAATCTTTTTTAGATCCTAATATTCCAAAATTACACTTTTCATTAGAATTTCGTCATAATAATTTTAAAAATAAAATTTCTAAATTCCAACACCCTTACAGGGGCTAACCAAGTAGGAGTGCCCGACATTTGAGTCGGTCCAATCAAGATGATTTCATTGAATCATGTTCGGACTAGGGCACAAATGATTCAACAACGATCGGGGGTCATTAAATCCAACAGTATTTTGCAAGGAGCAAGGTGGGGGCTGACAAGCTGCTTGACGATCCTAGATCAGGACCCTTCGCCTAGATTGATCCAAAAATTACTAAGAGTCGTACTTACGGAGTTCAATCAACTCTAGAGATAGAAAGTCTAGATAAAGAGAGAAACAAAAAAGAGAAAGGATGGGGAAAAGAGAGAGAAAGAGGGAGATGAGAGAGAAAATAAGAGAGAGAATAGAGAGAACAAGGAAGAAGAGAGAGAAACTTCTTTCTCTTCTCTCTTCATGAACGGAGAAGTTTCTTTTCCCCTTATCCTTTTCCTTTCCTCCTTCTCGCCACATGTCCAAGGGGGTGGCAGCCATGGTGGCCCAGCTACCTACCAGACGGTAGCCACAGGCGACCTCAACCCTGACCAAACTTGGCGGCTGGTGGCGGCGGAATTGGAAGATGAAGACCGAAATAGGGCACCTCTATTTCAGATGATTGTCCGGCAATTCACTGACTCAAATCGTGATGGTTCACGGCTAAAATACCAGGAGAGAGAGAGAAGGAGACGAGGAGCACTTACCTCGATCCGGCGAGGTGGTTCGGCGGCTCCTTCCGACGACAAATCGAGGAAGAAAATCCGGAAGAGGAGCTCGGGATCGGTGGTTTGATCTTGGGTGAATTTGAAAGAGGAAGAGGTCTTTAAATAGAGAACCCCAGCTTTATCTGGCTAGTCTTTGGATCACGATGAGCTTCTCGATCTTTGACACGATCAAGGTGGAAGAAGACTCCCAGTCAGAGGCTTCTTCCCTGCCTTCCTCACGTGCATCGCACGTGAAGCTTGGCCCAAAATTTGGCTAGGCCGGTCAAATGGATCGGGCCCAGTCCACTGGGTTTCACAGGCACAATCTTAGGAATCCAATTACTAGTGAGTATCGCCCTTGCCAGTGATTGTTTTCTTTTTTTCCTGGTTTAAAGTGTATTATTTGTTATATTGTTGGGGTGATTGGGGGATTGTGTTTTGCCTCTTGTGCAATCGTGCTGAAAGTTGGTGTCAAGTAGTGACATAAATTAGGAATTTTGTAAAGCTCTGTTGGGTCCTATTTTTTCTGCATTTAGCTGTAGAGAAAGGCCATAAAGAGGTCAAGAAAATGGGGAGAAGAGGATTTGGTTAAAGATTGATGGTGGATGGAGCTAGGTAGGTGAATTGGATCAAAGGGGAGAAATTGGTTAAGATGATGTGGCAGGCTGCCAAATTAACTAAGGTGGTTTCTTCTAGCCAAGGAAGGAAATCGGACACCATTTCATTCTGTCGATGGGGCTAACTTTGAATCGAGATAAAAGCAAAAGTAAAAGAAATACATATCAGTTTAAATTGCCATAAAAACAAAAGTAAAAGCAAAAATTTATGCCACAGTGGAAGCTTTTTAAAATTTTCTTCTCAAGAACTTCTCGTTCTTGATACTTTTGCCATACAAAATTACAAAATTAGTGCTTTTGTGCTTACCAGTGGATCTATATCTTTTTATCAGTTAACAAATAAGTGTAGGCCTGTTACACTCTGGTCTGTCAGTACAAAGAGGGTAGATATCAAGAAAACGTCCCTGGAAAGACTATCCTATTCTTTTGCCAATTTGAATTAGAAAAATTAAGCCTTGGTGCATAAAAGTGAAATATCAACTACAATCTTTTAATATGCCCTGCTTAAATTGTATCTGTTCATCCTATTTACAAGACTCTTTTAATTAGATTAGTTGTGAAAGTTGTATTTTTCTAGGCCAAGTACAGAATGCTTGGATCAGCATTCTAATGCATAATTTTTTTTGTCAGAAGACTGTGTTCCATTTTCTGCAGATGCCCCTATGTTTTTGTTGGTTCATTCAGTTGCTTCCATGTTCCCTATTTCAGATCCTCCTTGTTGTACACCTACTTCAGCTTCAGTTTCTCTTTTATTTAAAGGCAGTTAATGTCTCACTAGATCCAACCTTAAATGTTGTACAAAAGAAATTAACTTTTTTTTGTGTATACAAGTGATTGATGAATGAAGTAAATTATTTTCATAATAAATCTTCTAAGGGTTTGGGCCTGTGGTTTAGGTGGTTGGCAATGATATTGTAACTCTAAGGTTGTTGGTGGTGTTTTAGTTGCCAATTTTGGAAACAGAAGTTAGCCTGGGAACTGAGTATGCATTTTTGGGATCTAAAATGTAACTAGAATTGAGCATCGAGAGACCCTGAGAAGTTGGTCAACTGTTTAAAGGAGGTGAAATTGAAGGTTAAAAAAATGGAAATCCAGACTGTAGGAGCTTGGAACCTAGTGAAGAAAATTATTGTTCTTGTTATCTTGGTAGTGTTGTACGACTTACCTGGATTAGTTGATTAGCCTGAGAAGAGATAAAATAAAAATGAGCTGAGAACCTGGAATCATGGTGTCAAATTGTTCCTGAGATCCATAAAAGAACACACACTGTGTGTTGTTTGAAAACACTATGATAATAGTAAAACTAATTCACTATCTAAAATAATTTACAAGGCAATTAGTGTTATGTAATTAGATGACATGGTTGTCATTCGCGATTGTGTTCAAGGTAATTCAACTGGATAGGCAACAAATAAACCAGTAAGTTGATCACCATGGGATTTAATAAAGCATATTTGATTCTTACACTAATTTCAGACTTAAGACTTGCTGGAGATCACATATCACAAATTGTAGAACATATCTCAGTTTGCCCTGATAATGAGTGCAGAGATTTCCAACATTTTCAAAACCCAAAATCCAAGGTACTTAGGCAATGTCGGGCAATACAGCAAACCTACCCTGGGAAAGGAAAAACATTTACATAGCACAAATAAAAACCCATTTGAGATGATGTGGACATGTCTAATTTAGTAGCATTACAGTCTTAATGATTCTGGTCTTGTAATCCAGTTGAAGATTTAGGAGAGACTGAAGGGGACTTGATCAAAGTATTTTAAAGGCATCTGAATACAATTCTTGAGGGAGTTGGCCATTGGTTAGAAACTTATGCGTTGTAATTAAAGCTGGCATCAAATACTTTGCACAAATATTGTTGTTTTGTTTATGTGGAACAGAAACTGGGAGCTGATACTGTCTTCAGAGGCTGGTTTCAGCTTCTCTGCATTTAACCTGATAAGATTGACTGTTGCTATTTACCAGTAAAGTGAAAAAACCATGTAGAAGTGGTGTATTCTTAATAATTTCTTGTCTAGATTACAAAATTATTAAATGTATTTGACTTTTCCAGAAATATTATTTTCGTATGGTTGCTTGTCTTTGCTGGAAAAAATTATTATGAAAAAAATTCCTTGATCTAGCTTTTTGGTCAAACCTAGAAGTTGAAAATGGAACTTCAAATGATTATGATCTGAGATTGTGCTATTATTCATCTGTTGATTCTTAAAGAGCTTGCAAACATGAAGTTTTTTTTTTTCCTATGAATCTTAAGCCTGGTGTAGTACTTCATTCGACTATCTATATGCGTTCTTGATGCTGATGCATTTTCAGTTTTCCATGATGTTAACATTTCTTTGAGGAGATGACTTATGCAATATATGTTTAAGTGTTTTACCCTATTATTGAATTTATTTTTTTCTGAGATTTATAAGAAGAAGTTATCTGGTTTACAATCTGCTATTGAAGTATTTTATTTACCTTTGCAAGCTTATTTTGGCTTTCATGAAGTTATGTTTTGTTTTTTGTGTGCGCTGTCATTTGTAATTATACAGATTAAATGGCAAAACGTGCTTTTAGGGGTGGTTACACGGTACTGATAAACACTTGGAAGCGCAATTCTCTTCTCAAGCGATCTGTGGCTCATTATTCATCTTGTTTACGGGTTGATGCAATACATGTAGTCTGGAGTGAAAGTGATCCGCCATCAGAAAGCCTTAAAGCCTATCTCAGGAAGATAGTGTTTTCACAGTCCCAAAGTGCCCGTAAACCAAACTTCAGATTTGAACTGAATGAGGAAGATAATCTGAATAATAGATTTAAGCCCATTGGGGACCTCAAAAATGATGCAATCTTTTCAGTAGATGATGATGTAATTGTTCCTTGTCCCACTTTGGATTTTGCATTCGCAGTATGGCAAAGTTCTCCGGACACAATGGCGGGATTTGTTCCACGCATGCATTCACTGGCTGAGGTTAGCTAAATTCTGCATTTTATTGATCATTTTTTAGCTGATCTTATGGCATCATATTGTTTTTGTGAGGCTCGAGGTTTGATAATGAATTCTTTTTGAATATGTAAGAAAAAGAGAGAACAAATTTGGACTTGTTCACTTACTCCTGTTTAGGAAATTGTAATCTATTTTATGCTACCCTCTGGCTTAATCCAATGTTTCAGTACACATTTAGATTTGGACATGGGTGTGACACTCGGGCATCTTAAATAAGTTCCTGAATATTATAAGGATCCAGCCTGGACATTTGCATGCACCTGTTGCTCATACATAAGTCCATGAAACATAGGTTATAATATACCAAGTACTTCTGTTGTATCTGTGACTTTGAAATAGTTACAGATATGCAACATATACATTTCCATATCCTGGTGTTTAAATGCCATGTGAATGCTGATTTCTTTTTGGAAAAGCATGAAGTTCCAGCATATTATGGTCCCTGGCCCCAATTCATAGATGATGCCAGGCTTGTTTAACTTTAGAATTCTTTAACATGCAATAGATATTATGTAATTTTACTCCTTGGTTAATCTCCTAAAGTCGAGCCTTTTTTAGCACTTGGCCTTGACTGCTCTCTTCCTCCTACCAAAAAAGGGGAACTATTCTCTTCCTGAACTCTCCCTCCCTTTCACCTGGTAATGAAAATCTTGTCCCTATCTTAATTATCTAACATATAGGTTGACAAATTCACCCTTGTTTGATGGGTATTTTTTCAAAATTTTTGTCATTTTGTTGTTCCCCTGGAAATTATATTACTGAAAGAATCAGTTTATTCCACAAATGCAAGAGGATAATGACATATGAAATCTATTGAGATGGGGAGAACATTACTTGTGATGAAAATGTGATCAATACATCATAGCAAGTTACTCTTCTATTGAGCTGGCTTCTTATCAGATGGATGCTGGTTAGGACCAATCTAGCTGCTTGGCTGCACTGATTTAACATGATGATTTCTCTCTTACACTCCACTTCTTTTTTGAGAAACCGACTCACATCTCACAAGCAAGCATGAAACAACCTAGCATTTGTTTCAATTATACGATCCCCTATGTGAGTTATACTGAACTTTGTATTTATTTTCTCACTATAGATCAGTATGCCTCTTTGTAAATTAACCTTCATTTTTTTCCATCTTTTGATTGTTCAATGATTTTTTCTATATTATTAAGAATTGTTACATATATTCGTGATTATCAACTGAATGAGAAAGTTAAGGAGATCTATGGAATGTGATCTAGAGGTGCATGTGATCTAGAGGCATAGAAGCTTGCACCTTTGAATGGTAAAAGATCAATTGAAGCAGCATTGGTTATAGGCAAAACAAACAAAACATCATATAGGCTTATTCAGGGGGTGCTATGTTGGGCCAGAAAACAAGAAAAAGGTCTATTCACAGGCTGAAGCCATCAATCTTGATCAACCATTGACAACCAATGTCAATGTCTAAATGGTGGTGGTGCTCAATGAATTTCAGAGAGTATTGATAGAAGCTTGAGATAACAGAGCTTTGCATCTTTGGATAGCAATAAAGTAATAAGAGAGAAACAAGATCTATAAAACAAAGTGAATTTTGTTGTGGTAGAAAACCTATAGACAGACTTGGTATGAATCTGTACCCTGGACACGGTTATCAAAACCAGGCTGGACTGGTCGGTTGAACCAGAAAACCAGTGAATGGCCTCTGGTCCAGTTCTCTTTTGTTATAGGACTGGATATGCAGTCAACCTGGTGAAACCTGCCTGAGGCAGGTTCATCTTGATGCAAGCAAACCGAGCAGGTATCGGTGACTTGAATGCCTGCTTTTCACTTATGGAAACAATTGGCTAAATAGTAGCTAGTCAATGATTTCAAGATTTCATTAGGGAAGATTGTAGTGCTTCGCACTGATAAAAGTTAACCATCTTGGCAAAAAAGGAAGGAAAAGAAAGAATTATCAATTCATATAACTTTTTGATTTTCTTAATTTTATATGTAATATCATTTATGTGTTCACTTGCACGCATTCACATGACATTGGTTGGGCATTTATTTGAATAGATTTGAACTATTAATGAAAATAATGTCAATTTCATATTTAATTATACATTTTTCATATTTATGTTTACTGAATTAAGCATGTTTAGTGAAAATTAAAATATAAAATCTATTTTTCCTTAATTTTGTATTCACATAAATATAAACCAATAAAATATATACCTCATGTCAACTCAACTAAGCCTTAATCCCAAACTAGTTGGAATTGTCTAAACATCATATAGAAATCTAGTTGTAATTTTTTTATTATAAAAAGGTAATTATCTAGTTATGGTTTTGGCAATTTGGGTCCCTAGAGGGACGGACTAGGGACAAATCTAACTTTTGGCATGCTTTTGCACAAAGTTGTTGCCGCAGGACTTGGCTCGAGCCATTGCACTTGTTAGCCTAAGCCTTTTGCCATTGCATCAAGTAATGGCCCTATTTGTAGTTTTTTTTGTAGTATTTATATTTATATTTTAACTTTACTATTCTTGTTTTTATCGCTATATCTATTTTCATAATAGTTTTAATCATTTTTATTGACCCATTGTTGGATCAGTAACCTAGTTACCCACTTTCCTCACCGATTCAACTTTCGGCCTGAGGGTCTGATAACTATGATTCTGGAATTGTATGTGGAGAGAACAAGAACTAATGTTGAAACTAAGGTTTGTTAAATTAGGCTGAACCACCCAGTTCAGGCAGTACCGAACCGACCTGGTGCGGAACCAAGTTGGTTCGCTATTTAAAATCGGTTCCATCCCCTACAGGCCGGAACCGAAATGGGACCGGCCAGAACCGGTCCTTTTCGGGCCAAAACCGGACGGTTCGATGCCGACACGGTGCGAATCAGTCGGTTCGATGCTGACTCGGTACGAATCAGTCACTTCGCACCGAGTAAAGCTGCACTGTGGCAACCGGTCCCTTTCGGGCCGGAACCGGATAGTTCGATGCCGACTTGGTGCGAATCGGTCGGTTCGCACCAAGTCAAGATTATTGCCACAATGCAGCCACTGTGGCATTATATAATGCCACAGTGACCACAAGATGGCTTTAAAAGCTCCTTCAGTGGTGTTGGAAAAGCTCGAAAAGGCCTTCCCAACGTAATTTGACACAGAGCCAGAGCTTTTTCTTTCCAAAAAATCTACAAACAACACCGATTCAGGCTATCGGAAGAAAGAGCCAAGGCTAAATAAGGCGTGCTTCCTCTTTTCTACCAAGAGTCATGCGGTTTGCTACCAATTACATTGCACTTGATAGCCTTCTTGAGAAGAAAGCAGCCCTACGTTAGATGTTTGTCAGTCCTGAGTGGCAAAATAGTAGATATGCCTAGCACGACATTGAAGGAAGCAGTGTCGAAGACTTGGTGACGAGGCAAATATTCTGACAGTGGGCCACTGCGATAGTGAAGGCTATCAGACCATTGTATGAAGTGCTTCGGACTGTGTATAGCAAGAGGTACCTTCATATGTGCTTTCTGTATCACATGATAGAGTAAAGGCTCAGATCATGGAGGCAGATCTAACCCATGCCCAAGAGTACATCAGCATTATTGAGCAACAATGGGACTACCAAATAGATAGGGACTTGCATCTAACATGTAAGCAAGAAGATTAAAAATTAGACTACTTTTGTACTTGTATAATTGTACTAAGACAGTCTCCTTTATGTGCAGCATACTACCTGAACCCTTGGTTCCAGTACAGCGTAACTGAAATTGGTATGGATGACGAACTTCTAGCCACTCTAAGTAATGTCATTTACAAGATGGAGCCTGATCTAGAAGTTGCAACACTATGTCTATAAGAGGTAACTTAACTTAAGTGACATGTATAAGTTAACTGGTATCTTCTATTATTAATATAGTACAACACGGTTCTTTTTCATAAACCAAATTATTTAGAGAGGGTAGTGACAGCTTTGGACAACAAGCAGTTGTCGTTAAGAAAAGTATGAATTCGAGAATGTTACATATCAGGAGGATATTTATCTGGCGTTAGATGGTTACTAATATAGTACGATCTTATATCTATTTTTCTTCAATATTTTTGTAGCTGAATGGCGGATTCATTTTGGATTGTCTGTGAAAAATCTTAAACGGGTTGCTATCCGAATCTTCTCGCAGAAGGTCTTTTTGAGTGGCTGTGAGCGCAACTGGTCTACCTTCACCCTCACAGAAGCGCCTTAACGATCCTGTATATGTTCACTACGATCTGAGGTTGAAGCTAAAGTGCATTCAGGAGGAAGTAGAGCTTAAGTATACAAATCTGATCCATAGTGCTTTCGTTGATGATGAGGATGATCCTTTGATCGAAAGGCTTGTGGATTAGCAGCAGGAGCCAAAGCTTGACGAGCCAAGATTGCCTCTACGACCGGCCAGCTTCGTAGCCAGCAAGGCTAGGGTCTATGCAGGGCAATGGGCTGAGCGTAATATTCCACGCATTCCTACAGCTGATTAGCCAAAACCACAGGAAAGCCAATCACCATATGACTTCTTATCCGAGACATCCTCTTAGAAATATGATCGAGAGATGCTTAGACGAGGCTACTACGCTATCCGGTTGACTCGGTTAGGAGGACAGCTAGGTAGAGAGGGGCATAAAGGTAAAAAGGCAGCTGTCCAACACACCAAAAAAATAAAAGACACCTGCAACGCCAATGAAGAGTGTCGAAGAGGAGTTCTGGAACAACAGCGATAGCAGTTCTAGTGGTTATGTTTTTGCTGGCCATGGAGGGAGTGAAGGACAAGAGACCATTATTTATGAGACAGCCGCATGGTGGTTTTCGATATACCCGTAAGTTTCAGTTTATGCATACATACTACATAGGATAGGGACCATGGTGCACGATCTGATAGAGCCCGCGAAAATACGATTGCATATAGGAGACAGGCTCCTTGAGTTCATTCAGGAGGACACGATGCAGCTATAAATAACCTCGCACATGGAGTGGGATCCATAGACGTATAGGTTTTGAGTCGTATACTGGATCCTATTATCCACAACCACGGCTGCCTATGACCCATACGAATACGGGTATGGATATCATGCGTCTGAGGCATCTTTCGGTGGCTACTATCCTACGCAGTCTGGAGCATCTCACCGGTCGGATTTTGTTGCCGGCATTTTCGGATGCGCCCTTTCTACATCCATATTATTAATCAGAAGACACCTTTCAGAACCAGAGCTTCAGTGAGAGATCTGAGAGTGCTTATAACCCGACACGTGTTTCTTATGGGATGAATGTACAAAACTATAATGTTGCTTGGTTAATGGGGTGGGTTGATGTGCCTCTTGACTATGCTTATGATTCAGATATCTACGAAACCTATCGCCACTCGACCCAATTTTATATATCAATATGTATGTTGTACTTTAAATGTATATAAGTGATTGTATTATTTTATATTTTTCACATCACTATTTGAATTGAGAATATTTTATGTCGTTCCTTGTAGCATGCAGCATCTCACTAATCATTTTATGATTTGTCTAATTTTAAAACAAGAAAATGCATCATTAGGTTAAACCGGGATCATAGAAATACCAAAAAAATATCAAGAAAATACCAAAAAAATTATCAAATTACACTTAAAATCATTGAAAAATTTCAAAAAGAGTGATTACCAATTAAATATTTTTGAAAAGTAAAAAAAATTGGGCATGCCGGTAGCCATACCGGTTCCGATCCGGTACCGAACCGGTCCGGTTGAAACAACATGTTGTAGGAAGAATCCAAGAATTTACTCTTGACAGTTTTTGTTATTGCAGGAAAATGGTATGCCATATTATAGATATGGAGGCTGGTGGTCAGTATGGTGGATGGGTGCTTACAGTATGGTTCTGTCAAAAGCAGCATTTTTCCACCGAAAGTACTTGGACCTGTACACCTACAAGATGCCATCATCTATTCGTAAATATGTAACCAGGGAAAGGTCCACTTCAAGCATCGGCTCTATTGTTTTGATGTTAGCTTTGCATTTTCATCTGTTGACTTCTACGATTCTTGTAGGAACTGTGAAGACATTGCTATGTCGCTGCTCATTGCCAATGCCACTGGAGCTCCTCCTATCTGGGTGAAAGGTAGGACTGAATTCTATGCAGCAGTTTTCAGTTTTATGTGCATGTTTGTAACACCAATAGCACCTTATCTCCCGCTACAAATGGCCTTGGGCATCAGCTAAAAACCAAAATGATATTATAAAGCACAACATTTAGTTTATTAAAAATTCGAACTATTTTTGAAAAGTTCAAGGTCAATCTGAAAGGGTTTATAGCAAATTTGGATATGCAATTTGTGAATGAACGTATATTACCTGACAATGAGATGCAATATCTTGGTAACTATGATTTTCTGATGAATTCGCTGGCAGAAGCTACAACTCCATTCTTTTCTGTTCACAGTTTTTGTTAACATCATTTTCTGGAACGTTGTGTCGGCCGATTACAATGATGGAAAAAAAAGAAGGAAAAGTTATTTAAAAATGTTATCTTTGTCTTGTCTAATCAAAAGACCTTTCTATGGCAATCTTGGTTATTTCTTGGCGGATTTATAAAGTTTTGTATTGCAGTTTAGATGTTAATAAGAAATCGGATATTGTCCAGTCACTGAAATTTGTTGCTTAATATGCTGTTGCTTAGAATCATTGTCACTTTCCCACTAAAATTGATTATTTCAATTTACCTTGTATTGAGACTAGGTTAGATACTTGATGTACCTTTTGTCCATAAATAAAGATACTGAATAGATGAGCTGCTGTCTGACGGTTAGCGTAGTCAAAACTTGTTGCAGAAGTGCAGATGACATAGACTATGCAACAGACTATTTGATGAGGTAAAAAAAGATTGGGAAGCTGATAATATAACTTACCTCAATCTGGAAGCAAACTCTCTTACTGAAACTTCTATTCATGAAAAGGATCTCAAGATGCATATACAATTATGGTGGTTCAGTCATGTGAAGTGTTTAGTTGTTCCATCTTTTAGGAAAGTCTTTCTGCATGGAAGCATAGATGTTAAACACCACCTCTGTCATTTATGCAAAATCTTTTTAACTAGTTTTCTTGTCAATTTAAGGGCTAGACCTTTACAAATCAAGAACATACAGCCACTTGCTGTTATTTGATGTCACCAGTTATCTTTTGTGTGCTTAAGCATGTGTACCTAGAAAACTAATTTATTATGATTAGCAAAACAAATATAGGAAAACTTGTCAGATTAAATAATGAAAGAATATTTGGACCTCAGTGTCAGTAATAAAATCAAAATTCGTTCTGACATTATTAAATCATTTTTCACAATCTAATTAAAAGAAATCTAATGAAAACCTTTTCATTCCCACTTCACTATTAAACCATTTGAAGTTAGTCTTTCTTCATTATTTAGCATTATCTTTTTTTATAAATGATGGCAGAGCATGCTTGGAGTTATCGTATTGTTCATGAGCTGGTGTCAAACTTCTCTTTTCAACTTACAGGATGCTTTTGTTGGCCAAGAATAAGCAAGATAGTCCATGTGCTACTAAAGATAGTCCAAGGTAGAAAACAAAACACATCAAGTCAAATCAAACTTGCAAGACTAAGCGAAGTAAGCCATACACTCTAAAAACCAAACTAACAGCCCCTAGGCCATATCTAATGCTCACTTGAAAGCTAAAACTCTTAAGGCCTAAAGGATATCTATGATCCAAAGATAATGGGGGAAAAACATCTTTAAAGCTTCCAAGAAGGCAAGAACACTAATATGTAACTGGTAAGGTTCATGATATTAGAACATAGGGACATAAAGGAAGAGAGTTTCCAAGGCATGAGTCTTTAAGCCATAGGTATAGACATTTTAACCCCTTTTTTTTTTATCATTGCTTCTCTTGGAACTTGTTAAGATTCAAAATGAGGATCAACATGCAATTCAGGTTTAACGCATTGATTCCTCATGAGTAGGGAACATGCCCATAAAGAAGCTCATCTTGGATCCTAGTCTTGATAATTTTTCACAAAGAGCGGACGGTTGAATCCTAATCCTAGTTATTTTAGGCAAAGTGTCATTGTAAGAATAGTGAAAGGGGCATTTTGGGCACATAAATTTTTGCACAAACTCATGCTAAGGGTTTAAAACAGCGTATGCCGAACCGGCCCGTACCGGCCGGTACGGGCCGGTACAAACCGGTCCGTACCGGCCGGTACGGGCCGGTACAAACCGGTCCGGCCAGCTACCGGTATGGCGGAGCCGTGGAAACCGGTACAGGCCGGTTCCTTGCCGGAGACGAAGAAGGCGAGGAGAAAAAGAGGGAGCACAGGGAAGAGAGGGAGGGAGCCCACCTTCCGCCGCCATCGGAGAGCCGCGGAGGGGCGTCGGAGGCCGGTGGGGGGCGGCGGAGCTGGGCGGGGGACGGGGGAGCCCGCGGGCGGCCTCCGCAGCGCCCCCGCGGGCTCCGCCGCCCCCCGCCGGCCTCCGACGCCCCGCCGCGGCTCTCCGATGGCGGCCGAAGGTGGGCTCTCTCCCTCTCTTCCCCGCGCTCTCTGGTTCTCTTCTTCTTCCCCGGTTCCGGCGGGGAAGAGCTTCCCGGTTCGTACCGCCCGGAGCACGGTACGAACCGGCCCGTACCGGTCCGGTAGGCAACCGGTACGCCTACCGGACCCGGTACGGTGGACCTTGGTTTAAAATAATAAAGATCTTATCAACATGGAGAATATATACAAATAATAACGATAAAGATGCAAAAAGATAAACAGAGAAATTTAAAAATTTATTGTTCTTGAGTAAATAGTAATAGAGCCATATGCAAGCATTTGCAGTCAAAATCTGCTATCAATTGTAGGGTGGATCACACTTGTCAAAGTTGCACATGGCTGAGGAGAGGAGCTGTACAATGCTCGGAGGCACAATCCATATGGCCTCCTTTGGACTAAAAATACAATTTCCATGTCCACAGTGAGATGATGGCCTCCTTTGGACTGAGGAGAGAGTTAGGAGGAAAGAATTAGGGTCTCCTGATCACAGGTAGGTGCCAGCCATTAGATTGACAGAATCAGTGTTTATAGATTAATGTAGATAGCCTGTCAGGACTCCAGTATCATAATTTTATTAGTTCTGAATACTACCATTTTTAACAGAGAGAATGAGTGGGAGGGATCAAGGATAGAGAAAGATGTTGACCGGAGAGAATAGAGGGAAGATGCTTGGTGTGCAATCATTAAAATATGCAGAAAACAGAAAAATTTTCAGAATAGAGTGTGAAGGACTATTTATGCACAACTTTTAAATGGAGAAGTAGGAGAGAAACTTTATTCCTTAGAATTTTAAGAGTAGGATTTATTTACATTTTGTATGAAGTAGAAAGGAAGGAGGGTAGTGTCAGAGTGAGTGGGAGAAGTTATTTAGATTAATCAAAAGGAGATGATCAGAGAAGCAGAGAATTTAAAGAGTGTTATTTAGGCTTATTGTCAGCATATTTGAATTTTCACATAAAAGGAATATTGGCAAAATTATATAGGTTTTAGGATTAATTATCTGGTAGAGTAGCTTTTGCTTTGATGGAACTGGATTTTGCTGTTACAACTACATTCTTTAGAATAAAATTTGCAATTTCAGCCGGCAATGTATTTTAAAAACTGAGCTCCTTTCCTCATGGAATATCTCGGATTTGCAGCAAGATAGATATATGCACATCTTACCTATGGAGCCTTTATTTGTATTCGTTACTTCGTAGTTTGTTTGCAGCAGATAGAACCAGCGTATGCCGTACCGGCCGGTACGGGCCGGTACAAACCGGTCCGGCCAGCTACCGGTACGGCGGAGCCGTGGAAACCGGTACAGGCTGGTTCCTTGCCGGAGACGAAGAAGGCGAGGAGAAAAAGAGGGAGCACGGGGAAGAGAGGGAGGGAGCCCACCTTCCGCCGCCATCGGAGAGCCGCGGAGGGGCGTCGGAGGCCGGTGGGGGGCGGCGGAGCCGGGCGGGGGACGGGGGAGCCCGCGGGGGCGCTGCGGAGGCCGCGGCCGCGGCCGCGTCACTGTTTCGAAAGAAACAGAGGACGCGGCCGCGTTTTTTAATTTGGGGATTTTAAGTGAAGTCGGCAAATCGGTTGCCGACTTCACTTAAAAATCTCCAAATTTTTTAATTTGGGGATTTTTAAGTGAAGTCGGCAACCGATGTGCCGACTTCACTTAAAATCCCCAAATTAAAAAACGCGGCCGCGGCCTCTGCAGCGCCCCCGCGGGCTCCGCCGCCCCCCGCCGGCCTCCGACGCCCCTCCGTGGCTCTCCGATGGCGGCCGAAGGTGGGCTCTCTCCCTCTCTTCCCCGCGCTCTCTCTGATTCTCTTCTTCTTCCCCGGTTCCGGCGGGGAAGAGCTTCCCGGTTCGTACCGCCCGGAGCACGGTACGAACCGGCCCGTACCGGTCCGGTAGGCAACCGGTACGCCTACCGGACCCGGTACGGTGGACCTTGGATAGAACAGTCCCATTTTCATTTATATGCAACTTTAAAATGATCTAGGTTTTAGTTGTAAGCATCTCAAGCCTTACAACTGCAATCTAGAAAGTTAAATAAAATTGGAGAAAGCACTGTCCCCAGTTTGGGGAATATCATAGATTCATATCAAGACACTGTGCTATTTCTTATTCATATGGTGGAATTATTATTACAGGTAAGATATATGAGATTGGTAGCTCTGGTATCAGCAGCTTGAAGGATCATAACAAGAGGAGGAATAAATGCCTCAATGACTTCTTTTCCCTTTATGGATCTGTGCCTTTAGTACCTACCAGCATGAAGGCTGTAGATGCACGAGAAGAATGGTTCTGGTAGCGCAATCAACATATCCCAACTTATTGGAGATCACATTTGTATGTCGAATGCATTACAACCAACGTGCGCATGCAGCTGGGATCTCACATTGTGGACTTGCATCAAGTTAGATAGTTTGCTCTTCTGGACAACATCTACCTCCACTGTAGTAATAAATTACCATGATATTGCAATGTAGGAAATATGTGACACCATGTTTTTTCTTCATATTGTAGTGGCTAGGGAGATGCCTCATGTTTGGCGCCCGCTATGAAACACTGACTCGTGCCTTGTTTGTTTGTATGTGAGTGTTGGAAGTGAGTTCATGAAATTAAGGAGTGAGTTATATGAGCTCACTCCTTTGGGTGTTTGGTTTGATATAAAAATGTCAGGTTTGCACAAGTATTTTATTTTTATATTTGTATTCTAATTCTTGTATGCAAATATTGAAGAGATTTGAGACGTAATAACTAATATTTTTTGAATAATTTAAGAGTGGATGGCTTTATAGCTAGACTATATTATTATCTTTACACAAAAAATGTGGTATCCCTGTACGATAAAATGCTTGCTCATGCTTTCCCCTGGTGCCCAGTTGCTTCCTGTAGTCACGGCATTAACAAAGAAAAAGAAATATATATGTAAATGTAATATACGGATTATAACTAACAGGAAAAAGCTTTACCATACTACTGTCTTGAGGGCTGGAATCGGGTCAGGCTGGGCTATGCCCCTGATCGAGTTTTATCTGCAGTTTTTCTCAGGCTTTGGCGGGGCATACTCTCGAAAACCCTAGCCCGGACTTGACCCAAAACTCGATTTGGCTGACCTGATTGAGCCTGTTCCAGCTAAAACATTTGGCTGATCTGATGGGAACCCAATTGCTTGGATGTTAACTTTCTAGGATCCTCGTTCATCGGTCCAAAAGACATATCTAGTACAATTAATTTTCAATGGAATGAAAAAGGATATATCTGGTATAATCGTAACCATAGAATACAACCCTAATTGATAAATACTCACACCTTGTGATTACACGGGTCCTTGGGATCCAAAAAAAAGTTTAATGTATCAGCAGACCATTGTAATATGTATTTAACATAGCAAGCGTACCAAAGAGCAATGCAGAAACACGTCAAAACCTAAAAGCAATTTATAGTTACCTATTTCCTTCACCTTTATCCTTCGCTTAAAAGTACCTCCCTGCACCCAGCTTCAAACATCCTTGTACCATATAACAAGAACTACAGAACATTCTTGCCGAATAAGACGGATATAGAAATCTCCAAAATAATTAAAGAAATCACAAAGCGCAACGGAATGCAACATCAGCACCATAATCCACTAAAAGATATACCAAATTCATTCCCAAAAATGATGAAGGCAGCAATCGCCTAGTAAAGAACACTGGACTAGAAAAATCCCCGAGTGGCCTTATTCTTATGGAAAGTAGCCTGGGGATGTCTCCTGATTCGGAGTGTATTAGCTAAGCGGAGTGTCAGGACTACTCTCATGTGTGAGGATTACCTTGATGAGGAGGAGACCATCACTCATGCTTTTCTTTACTGCCCTCGGGCTATACAGGTATGGAGGAGTGCAGCACCATCCTTGTCACGGGATTGAGGTTCGGCGGAGGATTTGTTACATTATCTGAGGGTATCTATGAGGAGACTGGAGTTGGAGTGGGGCGTTACCTGTGCCTACCTGGTCTACAATATATGGTTAGACAGGACTGCCAGTATCTTTGAGGAGAGGAGGGCACACCCACAGGCTGCGGCGAACAGAGCCTTCCGACATGCAGTCGAGTTCATCTACTCTATCAGAGAGTCTTCACTTAGAGGGACTAGGGACACCTGCGGTTCCTACATCGCTGTCACAGTGCCCAGAGTCACTTTTGTCACTTGGGAACCCTCAACCCTGGGTCACCTTAAGATGAACTTCAATGGTAGTATGCTAACTAGAGGAGACAGAGGAGAGACGGAATATGTGATTCGGGATCACAATTCCAGACTGATTGTTGCAAGAGGGCGACACATTGGCGGCACAATAGTCATAGGAGCATAGCTTAGGGCGGTATGGGAGGGCATCACTTATGCGAGGAGCGTCCTAGAGGCTAGTGAGATCACCCTGGAAGGAGATTCCACTATGATGATTGATTGGATTCGGCTTCCTGAGCGACAAGTACACGATCATCCTCTTCTTAGCGATATACGACGGATGGTGAGAGACTTTAACTCGTTTCAAGTTTCTCATGTGTACGGGGAGGCAAATAGGGCGGCTGATTGGGTTGCTTCCTTTGCTGCCCATCATTCTGGAGAGGTCTTATGGACATGGTCTGAGATTGTACCCCCATCTTTATGCCACATATTGTATCTTGACTCTGTTGGTTGCACTTACGCTAGATTAACGTGAACGACCGTTTTACCCAAAAAAAAAAAAAGAACACACTGAACCAGAAAAATCACTGACTTATTTTAGATCACAGAAAGGATACCAAATGAAAACATTTCTTTCTCTTTGGAAAAAAAACCAAGAACAATAATTGTCTGAAATAATTTCAGCCACAAGCACCTCGCCACCAGCTAGTGGTAACACGAGGAGAACAAGTAGAGTAGCTCAAGCTCAAGGAAGTTGGTTTTTAGCCATGCCTTCAGCCTACGAGAGGAGGTTGACCGATGACAATGAAGGAAAATAAGGGTTAGGGATGACCGATGACGGCGATGGCTTTTAGCAATGCCATTGGCCGACAAGAGGAGGATCACATTGCCTCTGCTTGGGCCGGTCATCAATGACGATGCGAGAAGGATGTGAAGAGATGGGAGAAGGCTAAACGAGTGAAGAGGGCCAACAAGCCATAGAGTCAAAGGATTGAATAATAGAAGGGTGTCCAGGGTTGGGGATCGACTGACAACGAGGGAAATTAGGATGAGCCTGATCATTTGATGGAATTAGGGCGAATAGCCTGATTTGAGATTGAACTCACTGATTGAAACCAGCTAACTAAGTCATAGACTCCCAATCTAAATAGAACAACCCAACCACTTCAGGGTAGGGGTGCAACTCGTGAGCTACTCTAGCTCGACTCTTATTCAAGCATGACTCAACTCAAATGTTACCAAGCTCGAGTAGCTCCAAAATTCTTTAAGTCAAACTCGAGTAGCATACTACATGGCTCGAAGGCTCACGAACCTAGTCGAGCACATATTTTTTTAATTATATTATTTTTTATTTATAATATACATTATTAATTTAATATTTTAAAATATAATATTATGTTATATTTTATTTAACTATATTTTTAATTATGGCCAAAGCACGAATTCGAATGTGAGTATGGCTCAGTTGATATTCGAGTCGAACCAAACCAAACCCAAGTATTGCTCTTTTTTTTATCGAGTCGAACTCGAACTTGGATATTAAGACTCAATCGACCTTTAAGTCGAGTTGTGAGCGCGAGTATTTTGAATCAAGTCGAGCTCAAAACTCCAACTACAAAAACTCAACTTAGCTCAATTGCACCTCTATTTCAAGGTGTGGTTGGATTTAGGCTCAGGTTAGACCTCGGGCCTGGTTTTGAGCTAATCTAGGGCACAATTCTAGCCAATCTCGAGCCTAGTTTCGAGCCACTCTAGGGCATGGTTTCAAGCCAATCTTGAGTCTGGTTCGGGCTCGGGCTTCAGGCCGGTCCTGGACTAGGACAAGTAACAACCCGAGGTCAGCCCAAAATCTCCTTGTGCCCTATTTTTAGGCCCATACTCCCAAAGCCAGCTCGGTCCGATGGGCCTAAGACCAGCCCAAGTCCGCTTCCAGTCCCAACTCTCTCTGCCCCAGAAGTCTAGTCTTCGTGTGCCGTGATCGGTTTATTGCACCAAATCACCAACTCAGCACTATAATACCCACAGATTATTACCCACCACACAAAAGACACAGGAAAAGAGACAGCTCCACGGAAATGATAACCTAGTCAATACAATTTCAACTTTTTGGATTGCAGCAGAAATAGTTTCATAACCAGAATTCCAGGGTTCCAATGTAAAACTTATTGCATATGTGCTCCCGCTCTCCTTGTCTGTCCCATCCCAAACTGGGGTTGCTATGAAAGCACCAATAATGTCTGATATTGCATTAGATCACTGCTTGAGCTCACTAATCATATTGATAATACCACTCAAACCATTTCTGAGCATGCTCTGGGATTACAGAGTCCTCCATGTATGTCTCAAATTTTAAGTCCATACATAAATGTCGAGCACAGCTAAGCCTTTGATTTCACACAAAATACACAGGAAGATCCTGAATTTGTGCCAAAAATATTGGCATGCAACCAAGTGAATATTGCACATTTTATTTTCCTTGTAAGGTTCATGTTTTCCCAATGGAGAATGGATAATCGACAAAGAAAACATATAGATTTAAAATAAGCAGCTGCTTTACAAAAACAATTAAAATGTAACAAAATATAACTCACTGGCAGCATATCCAAGGAAACGGGGCTACCAGCCCTCTGAAGCATCTCTCCCTTGAAGATCATAATAGCATAACCTGCCTCAAAACCAGGCCCTGCTGAAAGTATCGGTGCTTAAACATAACTTGGGGAAGAGAATAAGCTTGAGACCTGCTAGGCAAAAAGTCCACTGCTCATCAATTAATGCGCCAGGTCAGGAAATATCAATGATTTTTCACCCCTCCCAATTTAGGCTCTGGATTTTGGCATGGAAGCCAGCGACTTAAGAAGCGCTGGTGATGGCTTCCTTACAGTATGAGCAAGAAGGATCATAAGGGTCAGCAGGGTCAATGCTCCAGCTTGGTGGGCTGAGGCCAGAGAGACTGGAACATAAGTTAGAAGCGTCGATATTCCTAAAGTTACCTGAAATAGAGGACCAAAATAGGATTATTTTCCACTTTCATTGCAAAAACATAGATTAAAAGATCCTAACAAAAATCTTGTTCTATGAATAGATAAATTCATTATTTGCAATACTCTTTTATGCATTTTAATTAGAAATTTGTCTTGTAATTTCCAAGTCACTAACGCTTTCCTAATAATATTAGATTTCACTTGAGTATCACCATTATGCGCCAGGTCATTCTGCAGGAACTTAATTTCTGTGCTCATCTCAACAACTGATTATCAATTATACACTACAAAATAACATACGGATGGATATAGATATGAACGATTAGTCATGATATTTTATGTTTGCAGGTATTCATCAATCATTCATGGAATTACAGAGATGGATCCCCTCAAAGGCTAAAGCCTATACCATGCATTATGTCTTCCGGAAAATATGTCTTCCAAATCTCCCAAACTCATTAATGATCACGAGCAGGCTCTGCATTTTCATTGCGAACTTATTTTCTTGCAAATACAGCATAGTTGTGCATATTGCCTTACCAGAAAAACACAAATTATCAATATTTAGGTAGATATTATAAGGTGAGCACGTAACATTGGGTTAGATATGTTGGTAAGCCCGATAGCATTCTCAGATCAGTTTGACGCATATGAAAAGTTGTACCTCAAGGTGTTCCTATTTTGTCAAAATAGTCCAAATCATGGTTCTGATAAAGCTATCATAGCAGAAGGTTTCGTGTCTAAGCCTCTATTGATTCTAATAATATTATGACCAGTCATTATTTGGCTAAAACTCAAGCTTTTGTGCATAATTTTATTACTATGTTTTAGCAGCTATTATTAGCCGCTACAATGGAAATTAATGAGCAATGACAGCAATACAACAGCATTATATGATGCTCACCTCAGTAAAGACGTTATAGAGAAAATAGATGGTACAAAGAAATTTTATAGCTATACCTGAAGTGCAGTCATCCCCAACACACTTCCAACTAATGATTTTATAGCAGGATGCATGTCTAGTTTTCTTGCTGCTAGCCACAAACCACCGACTGACATCAAAGTGGTTGTTGCAAGGATTCGATGATTGAGCTACACAACACAGTAATCGCATTAATAACCAGGTTGGTGTCCGATACTTGTAGAACAACTGATGGTCTTAAAGGTCTTTAATCATAAATGCAAGGCATTTAAATTTAAATATATAAAAGGATTATACAAATTTGAAACGTCTGTTTCCACCTCTAAAAATGGAGTCAAAATATAACATATATGCTGCATGGAGACAAACTTTATTTACTTGGAGATTACCCAATTGCAATAGTTTGATGTAAAAAGAGTGATGGAGGGTCAACTTTGTTTCGTAAGAAATTTCATCTGTCTTCTACTTTACAATTTTCTGAACAAGCAATTCTGCCTCTATCTAAATATATGATAATGTCTCTTTATCAGTAATTAACTTTGCTGAATGACTAGTAAAAACATGAAATGATAAAAAACAATGCTACAACTAATAAGCGTGTAAAGTATGGTGCTATACCACCGTTCACTAACTTGGCATTTTCAGAGAACAATATTGGGTGCAAAGGAATACAATTTTGTCTGCTCTAATCAATAGATTGCAAAAAGAAAAACAAGTTGAGGTTGCAGGATGATGAAACTAAGTTACACAAGTCATTAAATTATTGAGAGACATGGCAAAGCTCAAATTCATCATCTAATGAAGACTATGAGTTGATGTTTGATAGGAAGACATGTCAGAGCGCAACTATGGATAGACAACCCAAAAAGATATGACATCACGGACTAAGATACTCTCTCAAAGCATACTTACCATGCTAGACAAGTATAGGCGTGGCACAGAGCTAAATACCTCTTATGCTATTAGTCCATGATGATTTGTACTGGTTAGGCAAACACAGCATAGACTGATACAGGAATAATGTACCCATTTACTTTGCCATGAGCTCCAGAACATGACTGGTACGACAAAGCAGCAACATGCCTGACAATGACCGGCACAGGTATTGCAGGTGGTACATCGATTCTTGCATCACAAAGCCTTCATTTGAGGTTTCACAGATATGAATCGCAGTAAAAGTTTTCTTAATAACATCTGATTTGGACCACTATCTATAATTCTATACCAGCCAACATGAGTTGATTCAGACTCTCATAAATGTGAAATATGGGAAATATCTACTTGATCGGCTATATTAGCTAGAACGATTTTGTTGGTTCAAAAAAACAAATTGCAATTTTATCAAACATTAAATAAATAAGATGACAATAAAATCACTCATAATTAGAAAGTTTCCTATTAACAATATATGTTGGTTTTGCAAAGAGACAGCCACTACTGAGCTCTAAGTATATTGTTTAAGAAGACTAAGGCACAAGAATGCTGCTCAGTCCTGGATACGGTTAAATAAGACTTGATTATGAGTGCAGATAGAAAAATGCTTGAAAACTGAATAAAAGAATATCCATACTCCTTGAAAATTTTCAAAAACATAAGTAGATAAATCATTGATAAGGAAAAGGACACCAGGACCAAAATGAAGGTGCAGAAAATTGGTGCTATGAACTCGTTTAGCCAAAGAGCTACTTGGATAGAATATTAAAGATTAGGAAAGCATCCGATACAGTAAGTCTGGAGAAGCAAAAAAAAGTTTTAAGTAAAAGGATATCCTAGATGTACATAATGGAACAACCCTTTTCTTTCCCTTGGGAGGATACGAGGTTAGGGAACAATATTAACACACAAGTAATTGTGGAAGAGTTTGTGACAACCCTAAATTAAGGAGTAAGGACACTATTACACCTTCACCTCTTTGCACATGTTATTATTGAACTGTCATAACCACAACTTTTGCTCTATCTAATATAATTGAGTACGCTTTGTAAAACATTTTTCATCAGGCATTCCTATTAAAGCTCTACTTTAGAACTTTGCAAGCCTTTTTATATGTCAAAATTTGACATCTAACATGTATTATCATTCCTTAGTATTATATTTGAGATTTCAAATGAATATTGATATTCAAGCCCATTATCTACGCCATGTGAGGATGATCTAGTCTTTGATACTATGATTGGTGCAAACAAAGAGTTTGACAATCCAAGAATGGACTTGCTAAAGAAGCTCTCAACAATTACTATAGATTACCTGATTGATTGAAATTCCTCTAACTGCAAAGATAGAGAAGCAAACATGGCGACTTTAACATAATATCAACAGAGACAGGGGCTTAAATGACTTCCTAGCTTCTGCAAACATGATCCCATCCTCACGTTTTGCACAACTATACTCTTTATTTCAACCAGGCATCCACCATCATTGTCTTTGGAGTTTTTTGGGCCATTTTTTTGCAGGGGAGTTTGGGGAGGCCCCTTTTATTTTTGTTGGTGGGGGGTGGGGGTTGGTGCATCGAGTAACATGACCAGGGCTTCTCTAGCTGTCCCTCTTTTCCACACCTGTATTAAGAATTAAGTGTTTGCCCACATATTACTCATTCAGCAAATATTTGTCTAAATTTCTTAACTTTTCTCCTGGACAGCCAGATAGTAGCCAAAGAGGTTCAATTACATTTTCTTCTTTATGTTTGTTTGTCTGTCATCTACCGAACACATCCCAGGGGTTCAAGAAGGATTTTTTTCAGGAGTTCTGAAAAAGAAGTGATCAAACAATATCAGGGGAAGGTTAAACTGTTGGCAGAACAAGAATCATAAAGGTTATACCAAACAGATGTGTAAAGCTTGTGATAGATACTGAAGTTAATAGACCAAGCAACTAACTAGGACAAACAAGAGACGAGACAACTTTTATAACTGGGGAGGAGTACACTCCATATCAGACAGCTGCAAACATCATGGATTTCTGGCAGTAGCAATAAACTAGGAACCCTGCAAGCTGTAATATAAAAAATTTATTGCTACAATCACTTCATATAAATGTAATGAAAACATGCTAGAAGACCCAATATCCCAACCAAAAAGAAGTCGATCTGCCAAAATTTTAATGACTAATATTCACATATATAGCATTGCCCGTACATTTAGTGATACTATTGAAGAACTACCTGCACGGTGGATGTGTTCTCGAAAAAGTTGCGAATAAATGGTTGCATGCTAAAAATGTCATCAGGAATCCATGAATCGCCCATCTTGGGAAATGAATTGTACGCATGGCCCTAATAGCATGCATGGTGCAAAAAAATGAATGACCACATAAAACATCGTTACCAAATGACAATCATAGCACATTCATAAAGCAGGTTATTGCCATACCGCATCATTGCCTGCAACAAAAGCTCCAGAGAGTGCAGTAAGGCCCACAAGGACACTGACAGGATGAGCCAGTTTCCGAACTTTTGCTGCCCCCTGCACCCAACTCAATGACCCATTTGGTGGTTCTGGCAAGACAATTGATAGAGCGGTCCACAAAATGCCACAGTATATAACAAATGCAGATGTAAGATGAGTTGCTAAGCGGTACGGACTAACTCTTGGCTGAACATATTCTGATGCAGGTTCCTAGAAACAAAAGAGGAAAAAGATAAGTAAAATACGCAAATTATGCGCATTTTAGGGGACAAGAAGAGAAGTTTCTTCTACCTCTAGACCACTTTTTACCATCCACCAGCCAATTAATCCTTGTCCAGCACCAAGCGCAAAAAGAGCAGTGAGTCTGAGTCCAAGTTGGCGAGTGATATACCCTTTTGCCAGGAAATATGTAAACGGCAAAGCAAAAACAGCACCCAGTCCCCTTCCCCACATCCGGTGTGCATACTCCATCCAATAGATAAATTTAAAATCTTCGATACACATTCCCTTGTTTACTCTGCAAGATTTATGCTACATATTGTAAACAACTACAACTGCAATATATTAGAAAACATGATACCTGTGGAGTAACCAGGCATTAACTTGTGAAACAATAAATAATTATCCAGAAATTGTAAAATTAGTGATGGCTTTTGAGAACATAGGTTGCCTATCAAGGTGATCACACTCTACATAAAGATTTACATACCTTCCAAGAAAATAATGATACTTCTTCACAAAGTTCATCCATGTGATCTATAACCCATGGCATATAATGCATATATTGTCAAATATTGGTTCAGTGTGATCAAGTTACAGCAGATAGAACAATATGATTACAAAGTGCTGAAAACTAATACAAAGTAACAGAATTTTTAGCTCTAATATACTTCATAGTAACAAATAAGAACTCTGTACGAAGACAAGTTCCAAGCAGTAGTGCAAAATTAAATAAAAGACCTTTGATATGCCCCATTGGATTAATAATGATCAATATATCATTTCTGAGTGTATGCCTAGGCAAAAAGAAATCAGCAAGGTTACAAAAAAAGGCCATTTACTTTTTTAAGATATGATACATTTTAGACGTTATTAAGACCATTATGCCCCTATCCTCAGATGGTGGCACATTTATCTTAATCATTGATGCATATGTATAACAGGTTGAAAGACACAAGTGTCCTTGCAAGAAATCATGCAGAAGGGGTGTGATGGTCCAGTAAAATTCAAAATGGGCTTTTTTTCAGAAATAAAAGTGGTTCTTTTCCACAAATTTGATAATTAAGTGGCCTTTTTTTGCAAAACCACAAAAGAAGTTGATCAGAAGAATAGGATAAAGTATATACATGCACAATCAGCACTAGCATCTCAAAGGTCAGGAATGAAAGCATTTCCTTATAAGATTACTTTATCAAAATAATAAAAAGATGCAAAAGCTTAACATATCATGTGAAACACTTAGCCATTCAGAAACTCAGTAACAAATAGAACACAATAAAGCAGTGAAATTACAATTTCATATCCATTTCAAGAAAAAGCACTATGAATGAAACAAACTCTTACCTCTTGTACTCAGGAGACTTCTGATATTTCTCAAATTCAAGAACCCATTGGTCCTCTGACAATGGAGGAAGGTTACCAGTGAACTTCCAGTCAGTCATTGATAGCCCGGAACGGGTGAGGCGTGTAACACCACCAAGTACCACCAAACTAAAGACCCAAGCAGCACAACCAAAAAGCCATATTCCAACCATTTTTTGAGCATGAGGTCCTTTAGCAACGAGCAATTTGAGTCCTGAATTTGTGATTTCTGCTTTATTTGAATTCAAGAGTGTCATGGAGGTTGACATTTTTCTTGAATATTGACTGAACATGCTCTAGAAATAAAAGTTTGCATAGGATGTCAGGTTGTTTCATGTGATACAAAAATAGATATTAAGTCAATAGAGGACAGCAGTAACAATCCACCAATCCAATAAAAGAATGTTAGAGTTATTAGTTTTGAGGGAAATTGAAATTCAAAATTGAAGACAGGAAGCCCACAAGTCATTTGTTTTTTGGCCCTGTTAACTACCCATCCCATTAAACATGATCTCTATTAAATCTCTAACCCCGGCCACCTGTTACGCCCTTTGTAAATATTGTAACCTCAAATGGAAGGGGTTACAACAAAAATACCAAGATTTGAGAACGCCTATTTTAACAATACCTCCAAAAGTACAAATTGGGCTAGTTAAGCTCAACATGTCAACAGTGTGGACTTCTTGCGACTTTCTTGCATTTTCTTCTCTCTTTTCCTCCTGTCCTCTTCTTGTGGTGTTTGCCTTCATATTTCTTGAGCAGAGAGATTAAATTATTCAAATATCCAACTTCTCCTAATTCTAACATTCTATTTCTTAGAAGCGGAGAATTTTGAGCAAGAAAAGTAATAGGATGACATAATATAATATAAATTATTCTGATGAATTAGTGAGCACAGCAGAACATGGCTATAAACCACTTAAAACAAAACAACTATAGAAGAAACTAATATCCCTGTTACATCTGTACGAAGACTACTATTATCAGATTTGATCGACATAAATCAAACAAAATGGAAAATTGGATAGGATCGATAGAATCAAAAGGACATTGAAGTAAGATGAAAGAGAAGATTAGAACCTTCGGAAGGGATTTGAATGCAAGGAAGGAGCTGTATTTGGAAAGAAAACATCCTTAACAGGCTCTCAAGGCCACAAACCTCAAAGAAGACAGAAGAGATAACTCACTGGTAACCCTAGAAAACCCCATGAGCCAAGATATCAGGGTTTGGACTTAGCTCCTTCGAAGAAGAGTTCCGAGTCTGCTCCCCAGCAGCGCTCCCGAATCCCACTCTCCTTACATCACCAGCAGTAATATCAGAAGCCAGAGATCAAGAAAGATGACAGCACTCAGTTCGGTCTATGTGAGACTTCACTTGGGGTGACAACCAGTTGGAGTGCATATGGATCGGATCCTAACAAAAGCATCTTTAAAACCCGAATTAGATGCAGTTCCAAGCTTCAATTTATGGGTGGCAAAATATTGACCCAACCTGAAAACCTGACCTGAGTTCAACCCTATTTGGCCAGCTTTGGGTCGATTGTTTTTTTTAGTTAGGGTCAAATATAGGTAATTTTTTGTGAATTGAACTTTAAATAAGTGGGCTATGGGCCAGATTTTTGACCCAAATCCAGTCATAAGGGTAGAATTCTATTTGGGTTGAAACAACTTGAAAATTTGTTGATAAAAATTGCAAAAGATTGGATTTAAGGATTTAAGACTTTCAATGATTGCCTTCATACTTTCAGTGATTTCCTTCATACTTCCCTAAGTCAGAGAAATCATTCATATTTCCAAGCTGGCCTCTTGCACATCTCACCTCATGATCAGTGTTCCATTCCAAGGACTCATCTCCTTCCATCCAGCCATCCATCTATTCTCCTCTCAAAATTTCCATCAAAGCGACAATAATCTATTTATAATAAGAAAATAAAATATAGAATGGGGGGAGAGAGAACGAAGGGTATTCTCCCCTCCTACAAGTTTGTAGCAGCTAGGCCCCCTTTCTAAACCCCCCTTGTAATGGATCCACTTGTCCCCCCTTCTCTTCTCTTCTTTCCACTTAAACTCCTCTCTTCTTCACTGACCCCAGTTCCATATCTCTTGCTGCTACTGCCATCAAGGGATTGGGGCTCCCCTCTGACACTGGGGAGAAGGCCAAAGGTCTCGATCTTTCTTCCCCTTGTCGTAATCTCCCTCACCAAATCCTTGTCATTTTCTCCTGATCTTTTGGCCTTTTTTCTATTTTCGCAATTTTAAGATTTATTGATCAAGGAATACAACCATGACCATAAGTTAATCATCTAGAACTCCAATGCCTTCAGAGTGGTAACACCCCAAATCCTTTTCTAATTTTAATTTTGGATTTCTTTCGATGAACTAGTGAACACAGCACAACATGGCTGTACCCCATCTACAACAAAGACAACTATAAAACAAACTAATACCATTATTACATCAAATTAACTTAAGATCAACTTCTTGCCACCCTAAGAAGAATACCAAAATAAGATTTAATCGACATGAATCAAACAAAATGGCAGTTTTGATAGTTCTTTAGAATCAAACGAACATGGAAGTTGAAAGAGAAGAATAGAACTTTCAGAAGGGATTTCAATGCAAAGAGGAGCTATTTATGAAAGAAAACATCCCTCACAAGATCCCGAGGCCATGAACTTCGAAAGGAACAGCAGAGATAAGTCACCGCAAACCCTTAGGTTTGGATTTAATTTCTTCAAAGGAGAGATCCAAGCATGCTCCCCAGCATCTCTTTTAAATCCCATTCTCCTTGCATCAGCAGTGGCAAAATCTGAAGCCAGAGACAAAGAAAGACGATGGCACTCAGGTTTATGTGAGACTTCACTAGGAGTAACAATGGGTTGTGGTGCTTAAGGATTAGATCCTAGCAGAAGCATCTTTAAAACCCGAATCGGATATAGTTCGAGGCCTCCAGCTAGGGGAGGCAAAATACTGACCCAACCTGAAAACCTAACCTGACACAAGTTCAGCCCTATTTGGGCTGGCTTTGGGCCGATGGTTATTCAATTAGGGTCAAGTATAAGTCAATTTTTCTGGCTTGACCTTTAAATAAGTGGGCTAAGGCCAAAGTTTTGACCCGACTCTAGTCATAGGGGTAGAGTTCTATTTGGATTGAATTAATGTAGATCATGTTGAATCACGAACTCAGATAAGAAATTTTGAACTGTTGATCTTTTTTGTTAATACTAATTATTTAAATTATTTCAAAAATTAGCCAATAAGAATTGTAAATATTAGATTTAATACTTTCAATGATTGCCTTCATACATTTCCCAGTCAAAGAACAAAATATTCATAATTCCAAGCTAGCTTTGTGCATGTCTCATCTAACAATTGTCCATATTCCATTCGAAGGACCCATCTCCTATTTCCATCTAGTCATCCATTTTCTATTCCCCTCTCAAAATTTCCATCAAAGATACAATAATCTATTAATCATAAGGAAAAACTTGAAAAAGTGGGATTCTCCCCTCCTACAAGTTCGTGACATCCAAGCCCCTTTTCCAAGCCACCACCACTCCCACTCATCCACTCCTCCCCTTTTTCTTCTTCTTTCCAATTAAAGTCCTCCTCTCTTCTCCATTGACCTGTAATCTAACTCTTGCCACCACCACCCTAAAGGCACAGAGGCTCTTCCAAGGTTCGCCGTCTTGGTATCAGACTCCGTACTGGTGCCACACTAGCACAGTGTCGGTACGATACGGTACGAAATTTTTTTGGCGTACCAAGAATCCGTACACCATCCGTACTGAGTACCAGTACCGAACCGGTATGGTATGGTACATCCCGTATTGTCCGGTTTGGGCCGATACGGCATGTCTTGGGCTCTTCTCCAGCACTAGAAAGAAAATCAAAAATCTCAATCTTTCTTACCCGTTCCCATCTCAATCCCTCTCACCAAGTCCATGTCTTTTTTCTCCTAATATTTTGACTTTTTTGGGCTATTTTTATGACTTTTTTCATGTTTATTAGACTTGATGGCCAAAGACTACATTTTATGTGAGACTTTGCTGGATGTGACAACAAATCGGATTCTATGATTCGGGTCAGAATCAGAGAAATCTTCAAAATCTGAATATGATGCAATTCCTATAGATAATCGAATATAGTTTTAAGTTCGTGAATGTGAGAGGGAGAGTGTATTTTAGGAAGTGAGTTGGCTCAACAACTAGTAAGAACACTAGTTGTGTGTCAGATGGCATCTGTGGCAAACAAAAACTATACTGGTGGTGGTCTTGCTAGCCCAGGAGCCAAGACACATCTAGTGTACTACCCATTTATCCATAGATACAACTTCACCTCATAAAAATTGTGAAACACAAGAAAGACACAATGTGTATATTTTTAGGTATTTCTAAGGTCTACCCATGGGATGCATGTAATACAATCCATAAGTGGTTGTTGTCTTTTATCTCATCAGAGAATCAAAGAATTTCTTAGTCTTTTACACCATTAGCATTTTACATTTAGTTTCTATGCACAATTATGAATTTTTTAGAGGGAAGCACCACTTATTTGTATTTGTCTATTTTACGCCTCCCTTGATTTTCCGTGGCCAAGAATCAACTGGTCATGATTTTGGATCAAACATCTAAGTCCCAAGCATCCAGATCGGCTTGAATCTTGGTACCAAGATCAATAGTTGATTTTTCCCACAAAGGAATATGGGCACATGGATAACTCACACTCTTGCCCAAGGTAGTATCATCAATCAATCTGAGCAGGGCTATGACCGAAGTTAACCATCTCGACCTATAGTGTCTCCAAAGTGGTAACACCATGGATCCTTTTTTAAATTTTAATTTCAGATTTTTCATAATAACGCATCATATATAAATTGTTCTAATAAATTAGCGAACACTCAACATGACTGTAACCCAATTAAAACAAAGTCAACTAAACAAAATAATACCATGTTACATCAAATTAGCTTAAGATCAAGACTTAATACCACCCTAGGAAGACTACCAACATAAGATCTGATCAGCATAAATCAAACAAAATAGTAGAGTAGATAGGATCTATAGAATCAAATGGGCATGCAGGTAAGATGAAATAGAAGAATAGAACCTTGGGAATAGATTTAACTGCATAGAAAGGGCTATGTCTTGAAAGAAAACATCCCTCCAAGGGTGCTGAGGCCGTGAACCTCAAAGGAGACAACAAGGATAAATTAGTGGAAACTCTAGGAGAACCCTTTAGCTGAGTGATTAGGGCTTGGGCTTTGCTCCTCCGAAGGAGGGTTCCAAGTCTGCTCCCCAGCATTGCTCTTGAATGCCACTCTTTTTTGTGTCAGCAGTAGCAAAATCTGAAACCAAAGACAAAGAAAGACAACAGTTCTCAGTTGGGTTTATGCAATGTTTTAAAAGCCAAATTGTGCAACAAATCAGAAAAGGAACCAGGTCCTAGGTCAATGGTTCAACCACCCTGTCAACCTAGGTTGAACTATGACATCATGATGACATAATAAATATACTAATTATTAATTATCATATATAGAAAAATATATTAAAGCTTTAAAAAATTACAAAAAAAAAGGTTAAAAATTCAAAACTTATTGGCATTTTCCCAACAAGTTCTGTTACTCTCTTATCGCCAAAATATCAATTTTTAGCATCACTATCACAATATTTCATTCAAGTTCTCAAACAATGATAACTATATATTCAAAGTAAATATAACCATGAACAGAGAATATGGGCAAAATTAATACAAGCAAAATAAATCCCTCTTCATTGAAATAAAACTACATTTTTCTTTAATCTGCTATAAATGATTAAGTTATACATAAACCATCAATTTGGAGACTAATTCATAGTGAAGTAGTAAAACTAAAGAAGCTCCATGGTTTTACACTTAACAATTCATTGCTTAACAACTAACAAATTAAACTAATAAACAGGGGCGATGAGGGGATCATAGTTGCTGCCGAACAGCCTACAACCGGGGTCCAGTGAGCTAATTTAACAATGAACCGTTAGAGCTAAAGAGAAGCCAAGAGCCATGGAACTTCCGAATGCTAATTTCAAAATGACAGACCATCATAGGATGGTAAACTCAATAAATAGATATCAAATTGTTGTTGCTCTCCAGCCTGCCACCAGGCTTTAGTGAGCAGGGTGGAGAGAGAGAAAGAGATCTTCAATGAGATCAGGCTTTATGGCTAGAAGACATCTGATATAAATTCAGTGATACTTTTCCCCTTAGAAAGCAGAGATAAAATCATTGTTCAAAATATTTAGGAGCAACTGTGATGGGCCAAAGGATAGAAAGGCAGAGGCCGCCAGCATAATAATTCAGCAAAAACATCACCGTCGCACCTAAGTTTTTCACATCAAATATAAGTGATTACGAAGAAATGGGTAATTTCTTGCTTCCTTGAGATTCAAAGCCAAGATTTAGCTAATATCTTGAGCACTATATCATATCAGCTCAACTGAAATTGGTAATCATGTTGGTAAATCTAATTAAATAATATACCAAACAGAGGCAGAATATGAAAGAATAAAAACTTTCCCTGCATTAGTAGCTTGAAGAAACAAATCAGAGCATGAATCATAACATATCCATACACATGCAAATAGGAGTTTGTATTTTTATTAGAAGAGGGAATTAAGTAAGACGTTGTGTCGGTACAAGTGGCATCAATTATAATCCACAATAGACAAGTAAAAGAAACAGAGATACTACCGTATCAAGATATAATCAATCAATAAATGATAAAAAAAATACTTTAAAGGAATGCTTTCAGTACTTTCAGGACTGTTCAAACATGTCCTTATGGAAAGAAACATGTCCTGACATTGGAAGGCCCAGGGGCATGAGGCATTTCTTTCTAAAATGAGAAAAGCTTTATATTTATAAATTCATATCAGCAATTTACGGGCAATGGCCAGCAGAATATGTATTGATTTCCATAAAGAGGTGGTTTAACCTGCAAACAACCCACAATTGTAAGATGAGGCATCTGATGACCACAGCCCACATTGTACGATTGTGGATTGTTTGCAGATGCCCACAGTCCTCTCATCCAGCTCAGTCTGTTGTACAGATTTTACAGAGTACTGGCCATAATTACTCACACAATGCAAACTTGATCCAAAAATTTGTTTTCTTCTCACAAAACATGTTGGCAAAAGACTTCCAATACACTCTATGTCATGATCAGTGGTTAAAGGATCATTCTTGTGATATTTAGCTTCACAGTTTTCAAAAGCTTAAAAGCTTGTTTAGATGCACATCGTTGTTTGAGGATAACTCCGCCAAGAGTAGGAGTCTGACGGCCATGGACTTCCCGATCCTAAAAGGGTGAATCACCATTCACAATGGATTTTTTGATATCCATCAAATATCTTGATTGCAAAACTGTTTTTTGAGCACATAAACACAAGCAGACACACTCAGAGAGACCCCTCATGTAGGTTTCATTAGAATCAGGCACCTTAACAACTGCCAAGAGGGGGATTTCAGGTAATGTGAAGCGGGATAGAGAGGTTTCAGGGGATTGTAGCGAAGCGGTGGTGGCAGCGTTGGCCAGGGGCGGCCCAATGCATTTGGGAGCCTAAGGCAAACTCACTAAGGGGGCCTTTTTATTTTTTGAAAATGATGAAATTTTTTTTGAAGACTTCCTCTTGTTGACAGGAATCTATGCTTAGTTATGTATCACAGATTCTTTTTTTCTAAACCTTGTTTACTATGCTTCAATCTTGAATAAGAATTAGTATATCTTTACACCCTTATGGGTTTCATTACTGTATTTGCTCATTGTGTGTAAACAATATCACACTGTTTTCATCTCATCTCAGCTCATTGCTTGGTATCCTAGTTTATCCAGTGATCCACTATCAAAATTAGTCTAAGGGAGAGCCAATACCTTCTTCCTTGCTTCAGCTCATATCCTAAGCTCAGTATTGAATAAAATCTACTAAATTCTCAAAGCAAACTTTTCTTGTGCAACTTGAATATTTTTTCTCTAACCTGTTTGAGTTTGGAAACATCCAACAATGCCAGCATCCGCCAATTCTCATGATCCTACTACTTCAAATGTCTAATCCTAGGCCCCACATAGCATATGTGCTTGAGTCTCTACAATTGCCCCAGCATGGAACTGATAGTCTGTGTTACCTACCATGATCGAACTGCAACCACGCATTTTTTGTATTCCATTTTCCACCATTCTCCTCCCTATCCTCTCTGCTTCTTCCCATTTTTCTGAAGCAGCATAAATATTCGATAGCACTACATATTGTGCATCATTAGTGGATCCAGCACCAGAATTCATGGTTTCAATCTCATTCCTCTCAGGCATTTCATCAAATAACTTACGAGCAACAGAGGGCCAATGGCATTTACAGTACACGGAGACAAATGTGGTAGTCATTGTGTTGATACCAATGAGACAGGCAAATCAAAAAATATATTGTTGTATGCAGTTACAAGATTCATGATCATATGCTGTTACAAGACATGCACAAACTAAAGATATATAGTTGCATATAGTGGCTGAATAGGTGTCAGATCAAATTTGTTGGAGGTGTGACAGGGGACTACCAAATGGGAAAGACTCAAAATCATAGAATGAGGTCATCTGACAATTAAAGAAGTAAAAACAGTGTCATCGCGTCAACGCTCAAAATCCGTTTGGAATCTAGAAAAGATCTGATTTTTGCAATTGGTTAAACAAAAGATTGAAAAACCCCAAATGTGTGACCGGCTTTTAGAATGCTCGCATCGAGAGCAACCGGAAAGAACCATCGGAATCTAAACTGGGGCTCCATGATGTGTTCAGTAACCAGCTGAAAAAGAAAAAACAAGGCGAAACCCACCTGAACAGCTAAAAAGATCTCTCTTTTCCACCATTTTACATTTAAATGCAAGCTATAAATGAGAAAGCGACGGAAAAAAAATAAAAAAAAAACATTTTCCCCCTGCGATTTTCCTTGTATAAATTGCAAATTATAAACAGGAAACCAGGTAAATCTGTTCAAAAAGGTAGTATTTTGATACGGTTTCGGCAACAGTAGACCCAGAACGACAACAAACAGCGATAAAACTCAATTCCAAACTCAAATCCGCCCCTCCTCTTCTCAAAGCCCGCAAACACAGGAAACCCAGCACCATCCAAGAAACAAAAATGATCAGGTACATAGAACTCCCTCCTATACAGCACGACTATTGCCCTCTAAATCACATGGATAAGCGAAAAAAATCCATTTTTGAGGGATTTCGGAAGGAAAGAGGAAGAAGAGAAGGAGAAGAAGGCTCACCCAGAAATCGTAGGCAATGGAGGTGTGATCACTTGACAGCTATTCCTCAGCTCTCAGCTATTCCTCTTTCCTCAGACCTCGAGGAGTTGAAGGAGGAAGGAGGCGAGGAGAGGGGCGAAGTGCGGTCCCTAGCGGCGGAGGGGGAACGAGACTGAGGAGCGCACGAAAATATTGTGGGCGGGGACAGCAGGGTCGAAACCAATCCCTAATTTCGTGAAAAGAAAGTTTGAGCACCCGTTTAGATATTCCTACAGTAAAACTAAATATTCTATAAGAATCAAATTTATCGGCCCATCCATCTCATTATTTTTAAAGAGCCTACATAAATCCAAGTATCCAACCTAAATTCTAGTCTTCAATCTACGGAAAGAGAAAAAGAAATCCTAGTTGGATAGTTTTTGGTTGATGCAACGTTACATTTAAAATGAGCAATTTAATGCATAAACTATACAGAATTTTCAACTAAACTCTATAGAAATATGGACAGATTGGACGGGGCCTGGTATTTGAAATCAATCCCGAGATTAGTGTACCTATTCCTCCACTGTTGTGAAGTATTTTGGTTTGTAACTCTGTTGCCAATGCTCGTGAGATTAGTATGAGTGGCTGGTTTAAAAAAAAAAAAAAACAATCTCAAAAAGGAGAGTCGAAACAAATCCCCGATCTCGTTAAACCAATCCCGAATCAAGCAAGGCTTCGGATGGATTCTGAGGATTGGGTTCGGACTCAAGTTTTAGAATCCAAACCACAGACCGGCTTGGCAGAAACCAGACCTAAAGCCTGTCCTTATCATTTGGTCTGGACCAACTCAGAGCCAAACATAGGTACTCCAGTTTTGGGTCCCTTTAGGGCACGTTTGCACGTAACTGGACGCCTCGAACTCAAGTTCAGGTTAACCAGACCAGTTCGGCTGTTTGCATTGAAAACACAGTGATGCTATACTTAACCAAAAAAAATAGTGATGCTATTATCACTTACTCCACCTTTTCTAGTTTTAAAAGCTATAGGTCTGAAAATGGATTTGGTACAGATCAGATCAGATATTTGTGTATGCCCATATCTTACCTATTTTCTTTAGTAGATACAAATATGAGTATAGATATTAGTGGGATGGCAAAAACTTTTGTCCTTATCAGGATAAAAATCAGCTAGAGAATTGGATCCAGTTTCTGAGATATTCATGCAACATGTATTAGATATGTGAAACGTGTATTAAAGCAATTTAGAGAAATAATGTCTACATTAACATCAGAACCACAATGCAATCTATATATACAAACAGAAGTTCTGTGAACCCATTGTGATCTGCTATAAAGCATGATAGAAGTATGTACAGGTGTATGAGTGTTCTGAGCTACTGATCAAAAATTAAATATGACATGCCTGCTTCTTTTTTTTCTCATCTTAAACAATCACAAAGCACCAAGATGAGTAAGTTGATGACAGATCTTACTTGACATATATGATCCTATCAATCATTCTTCTTCTATTCTTCTTCTCTTGCCTTTAGCAAAAGCAGCCATGATCGCGGGACTTTGAAAGCACCGTCTAAGCATTATTTTCTCGACATATATGATCCTATCAATCATTCTTTTTACTTGACTATATAAGTTGATAATGATGTTCATTTGCCATGAGTAGGCTCTGAAATCTGGTCGAATGCTTGAGAGTTCCATATTACGAATAATGATTTATACATATCTCCAGAACATGGTACGTCATATCGTATCGAACTAGATGGTATGAGGTGTACCATACCATACCGATTATATAATATGGGAAAATACCACCACTCAGTACACCGCACGTATCGACATAGTGACGTGATAGCACTAGTATGGGCCCCAGTATTGAGACGACGTACCTTGCTCCAAACCATGCAAAAGATGACAAATGGATATGGATGGTCCGAATGAAGTAAATAATGCTAAAGATCAGGATGCCAAAGATCGAACACCAATAGCATAGGTGGCATCTTACTTTATGCTGCTTGAATCGTTTTTCTTTCCTGGCATGAAAAATAGTTTGTAAGATGTAATTATTTGAGTACAAGTTGATAAAAAATTATAATCTGTGTGACATAAAGCATGCATCTATTGGACAGGTGATAATTTTCTAGTTTAGATGTAAAACTATGCTCTAGTCCCTGTATTGTGTTATTTATTTCGAAAACTTTTTTTTTTAGTACATCGGTAGCTCACATCAGTCTAACATGAGCACTACTGGCAGAGTCAAGTGAAATAAGATGACACAGGGGTGAAGGGGAAGAGTTGGACCTTGTCTACAAGATCTCTTCTGAGTGACGAACAGCAAAGGAGGCGACCCAGTTAGCAGCCCTGTTCGCCTCTCGATAAATATGAGAAACCTGGATATAGTGCCTTTTGGACACAAATCGTTGGATATCCCTGAGTAATGGATGGCCATTGCCCGGTTGCTCCACCTGACGAATCCACTCAATCACCGTAGCAGAGTCTTCCTCCCAAATAGTGCAGTCAGTTTTTAAAACACTCCTCACATAGGTGATCCCCTCACATGCTGCCCTGAGCTCGGCTCCAATAGCAGTTATGTCACAAGTGCGCCACTCGCCTACCACAACCAGCCTAGACCTATGGTCTCGGATCACAAATTCAGTCCCTCCGTTGTCTCCGCTTGCCAAGACACTACCGTCAAAGTTCACCTTAAGGTGGCCAGGGGGTAGAGGTTCCCAAGAAACAATAGTCACTCGGGGTGCTGTAGAAGCGGTGTGAAAGCCCCAGGTGTCCCTAACCCACCTCAGTGAAGGTAACTGGGTCGTGGCGATAATCTCGATCACATGACGAATGGCTCTATTCCCCACTGCCCTCGGGGGTGTCCTCCTCTCCTCAGAAATATGGGCATTTCTGTCTAGCCAGGTACCAATTGCTCTTGCTCTTTCTGGGTGAGTTGGTTCTAACATCTGATTTGCCTTCTTGTTATTTTTCAGGATTGAGAAGTGTTTCTACCAGCAATTCTGTAGATGGTTATCCTTGCCAGCAAGTTGACTGTTCCGAAGGGGTTTAGAGTTGACTGTATCTGAAGATGAAGGCCAGTGAAGTTGTGTCGCAGTTTTTTTTTCCCCCCCAAATCTACAACTCAATAGTATTCTGTATCTTCTTGATTTGTGCTTGGTCTGACTATATGACACGACTCAACTTGAGCTGTTTGTAAGAAACTTAGTTTATTTACAGCACTTTTATGGTCCAGGAATGCCTGTCTTCCGAGATTCAACATATGCTGTATTCATTTCATAAGTTTTACTCGGATTGCGAAATCTCAACAACATATAAAGCTGGAGGAAGTTGGATACTGGACCAGCATCTCTGTAGTTCTATCAGCCATGAAAGATTATCCAGTACTTGACTCAAAACACCATGTTCATGAAGCAAGGAATTTTCTGTGAGAACTTCTCCAGGAAAAAGAAAAAGAAAGAGAAAAGAAGAACAATATGTAGAAAAGATGGCCATTTGGGAAAATGCAAGCACAAGATCACTCATCAACATCCTTCGGTAGCTAAATTTAGATTCAAAAGCCGACCTGCTTTTCATTTCGACCAAATCCAGTGTCCCCAGGGATTAAAAGAAAAGAAAAAAAGAAAAGAAAACGTGAAGTATGTAACCTCATATCACCTGAAAATTTTACAGCTTAGCAGTGAAAATTTTAACTACAACCGAACAGTAAAATTTTTGCTGCATGAAAATCCAAACCCATAAAATAAGAAAGAAAACAATGTTTGGCTTATTTACCGATTTTCTTCCCAAGAACTGAACAGGAAAACTGCTATGCCCCATGGCAGGCTTTCCATTTCAGCAAGTTACAGGTGAAGAAAAAGACAGCCATTTCCATATTTGTTGATTCATGTAGAACAGGAAAGGAACCAAAAACAATAGAAATGACATGTAATAGCAGATCGTTGCATCCATGGCTCAAACACTTAATATGCCTGCTTAGTGCTTCCCTTGACAAATAAAATAAGAGAACGGGAAGGTTGTATATACAGAATGGAACATCCATACATTGAAGAGTCGAATGGACTAGCACAGACATCACAGTTTATCAACTATCACCATACAATTTTATATTCTGAAGCATCACTAGAGCATCACTGTACCAGACTCAAGATGCGTCTTACATCAAATATAATAGATGCATAGATAAAGCAAGCCTTGAGTTGAGGCATTTGGAAATTATGGCACAATTTAGCTAAATGACCCAAAACCAGGCTACAATCGAACCAACTGCTAAGCCAATCACTAGGAACAAAACAATTACAATCCCTGCAGTCTCAGCATGCTGAATTGGCACAGTTTTTGGCGCAAGAATCATCAGAACGGAAGTGAAATAACCATTTGTTAACCCCAGAAGGCATGTCAATACCGTGACCGGAATTTCTGTTCGGAAGAATTCAGGACCATGGAGGCAACCCAGGAACAGAGGATAAAACAGCAGCCTTGCAACACAGGCAGCAAGTGCAATACTTGCATTCTCAAGGAGATAGAATGCAGTCAAAGACTTCCCAACCAAATCAAACACATTGTATCCAGCAATAAGCACAATTGGGTACCAGTCCTTAAGAACCTTAGAGTGCACGTCCTCTGTGATATATCCCGGAAATATGGACAGAGTAACAACATAGATAAGAAAGATTCCAAACCCAAAACTTTTGACTCTTCCTACAATATCCCACAAGCTTGACCTCCAAGCAGATCCAGTCATGGAACCTTTCTCACTATTCTCTTCTTTTTGAGCTTGCAGTTTAACGTCTTTATAATACTGGACAACAGGAAGCCTGTCTGCCACATTGTAGCAAACAAGACAGATGACCATCACCACAATACTGACAATAAAGTAGAGGTTTGCACTTTTTCTTAAACCATCAGCATCTTGAGGATAGATGGCTTTGGTAAGTATTCTCATGGCTGAAACAAGTACTCCTGCAATAAAGATTTATAACCTCAAATCTTGCCACTCTTGGTAAGATGTAAGCAAATACTGCGAGCAAGAAAGAAACTTAAATGCTAGATCTTTGAAAAATTAAAATTTTCCGGTCCTAGGGGGCACTGGTGCAGGCGTAAACAACAAAGTTAAATTAGCAATGTCTATAAGTCTCAAAAGCTAACTAGGGAATTGATATCAAAAAAACGAAGCTAACTATGGATTGATAAGGGACAGCATAAACAATGAGACTATGAAGTAGAAAACATATGGATACAGCAGAATATGCATACACCAATATAAATCTTGGAAAAAGATATGACTGGAATACAGTAATATATGGCAATCAATCCAGCATTCAAATCCATAGAAAAGGGTCCATGCTTCACAGAATAACATCAACATCACTGGCTCTAAAATCTATAATCAATCATGTCCATCACTAAAGGTCAACTTCCGTTAAGAAAAAGAAAGCCCTCCTCATTAAGGTTTTCCATCTTGGTACCAAGCCCTGTACAAGTACCATGGTGGTACAATGTCAGCATGCTTAGTGTGGTGGTCGATTCGGTGTACCGAGACTTGATACAACCCCCGTCCCAAGTCTCATTTCGACCAGTACAAGGTGGTACTACTAGTATAGCGAACCTTGCTCATCCTTGGAGATGTTCAGAAAGTAACTTGTGTGTGTCAAGGAAGTATCTGCCATCTTTTCTATATTTTTGTAAACAAAAAAAATGAAGTATCTAATACACATCTTGTTTTTTTCCATTAAAAATGTAACCAACACATATCCTAGCCATATCTGACAAGTATTAGTATCTAATACACACCAGATTGGGATATGAGTGCAGTTTGAAATATCTGTGTCTCCTAAGAGAAACTTCAGAACATGATTAAGTTGAATTACAATGCCTTGAATTCTTAAGTAACAAATTGAATTTGTTGCGTAGAGTCTTTAGATCCATAGCTCAATTTCAGTGACATTCAGCTTGAACTACCTAGTCAATAAGTAGTTATCGAAAGCAAAAGAGTCTTTATTGTTACAAGTATCCGTGTGCAAAAGATTTGCCCGGCCTCTTAACTGTTCATTGACCTGATGAGTTTCCTGTAGCATAATAAAAAATTCTTGCCCTCCTATTTTGATATGGATCAGATAATCTTCTTTAGGGTCTCCATTACCTGGATTTGGAGATAATATTTCCCAAAGTAATAGCCCCTAGTGAAGAAACTATAACCAAAGGGCATGAAAGTGTAGCCTTCTCATATTTATTACTTGAATCTAAAAGGAAATATGCAGGAGACAGAACAATTAAGGTCTGTTTAGATGCTAGATGATCTTATCCGCTGATAAGATCGTCTGTTGTCAAAGAAACCGAAGAAAGAAAGGACGCCATTGAAGAGGTTTAAGGATAGACTGGTCACAAATTCTATTATCCCTAATTTCAGGGATAAGAAGAATCATGTTTCTGATCATATCAGTTATACATGATTACTGGGTTCCAACATCTCGGCCACACATGATCTTGTTAACTTCTCTTGCCTCATACTACCTTCATTGTAAACTCTTGAAGAGCAGGGTTATTATCACCAGATAACATGATCCAGCGTCTGAAAAGGCCATTAGCCTATAAACCAATTTGATGATATATAACTGTATAGTGCATGCACTGAATAGACTGAAATGCCTGTTGAGTTATCTTAGTCAGGTTGAGTACACAAAGTTGAAAAATTGGCTAATTTGGCATTTGGGTCTTTCATTTTGTCTTTTAAGACTAAAGAAAGAAAAGAGTAAGGTTCAACAATCCATGTCAAAAAAAATTGTTTTTCTAACAATGGTAATAGGACAATGTTGATTGCAACTACTATTTCTGCAACCTAAATGATTTTTTTCTCCCAGTTTTTATATAGCTAAATAGGCTTTAGACTAATGAAGATGATAAAAGCTGCTAAAGTCAACGAGGATATTGTTTCCATAGAAAGAGTTGTGGATTGAATACTTAGAAGCATTGATATCTTCCATAAATAAGTGGCAAAGGAGGTTTGGTAAGGAAAATAGGTTTTTCATTTGGGTTGTTCTTGCAAAGTGTTAGCAGTGTAATAGTATGATTTAGAATCCAAAGATGCATATGAAGGCCAAAATCATGTGACTTGTAAGTTGCATGTTTGTGTCTAGAACACTGAATCAAGGTTTTAAATTGTTGCCCCTATAAGTTACAGCATTATAGTAGCTGCAATAACAGATTCGAAGGCTTTCTGCTACATCTTGCATATCATAATGAGATTTAAATAACAATTGCTATTTAGCAGTTATTCTTCAATAAAGGTGATTATTACAAATAGAAAAAAAGTTGTTATGAGATATTTTTACTGTAAATTTCAATGATAGAATACTTTTAAATTCAAATATTCGCACTAACTAAGAAAATATATGTTTTTTGATTTGTCGGCAGCAAGGTCTACAATCTCGATATCAGGTATTGCACAGTACACACCCTTGTTTTGGGTAGTACAGGCCGGTACAAGGTAGTTTTACTCAGTTTGAACCAGTATGGACCAATTCAACCCATATACTGAATCTCGATACTCGATACCATACCAATACCTTATTGGTACTATATGGGTCAGTACCGTATAGATCAGTGCAACAAATCTTGGTGAGCACTGACATCGACAAACAACCCATTACTTTCATGTAACTGTCTATTACTTCCTCTTGAGAATGGCCAATAATAGCCATTATACATCTATTTTCTAGGTTAATTTGGTCGATTAATGGCTATTATTACCATTATTATAGGACATAACAATTTCAAAGGGGTTCCATTCCAATTCAATATTGGCTTTATTGAAACCATGGATTGAATAAGGTAATTTCTTGACTATCCTGCCAGTAGAAGAAGTCATAATTTTAAGAACAGGCAAGCAAGTATTGTTATAGCTTGGTTTAGGGACTAAGATGAGAGGTTTAAATAAGGCCAAAATATCTAAAAGACTCTACTACAAGCAAGACATTCCCATGGTAAAAATATTTAGAATTTAGTGTTTAAAAATCTCTTTAGGAATTCTACAAAGTGCATTAAGCAGACAAAATTCTCTAAATAAGTTTTTGCAACAGATAGGCATAGCATGATGAGTGGTCAAATTTCAAAAAGATTGAAAACCATCGGTCAATAGTTGAGATGATAACGCTTTACAAAGCAGTCTTAAGGGGCTGGGATAATAACCGGGTCAATTATTCAAACCAGGTTTCAATTTAAAAGTATTAAAAATAGAAATCAAAAGATAGATAGAATATAAGAAATATATGCATAACTATTGCGAAAAAAATTTTCCATTTTAAAATACTGCTGCTAAAATCACATGAATCTACATTCTAAATACCAAGGTCCGCCGTACCGGTACCGGTCGGCGTACCGGTGGCCGGCCGGACCGTATGGTACCGGTCCGGTCCGGTCCGTACCGGCCGGTACCGGTCCGGTCCGTACCGGCCGGTACCGGTCCCGTACCGGCCGGTACTCGGTGGTTTCAAAAACCACAGCGCGCGGCGCTGTGGTTCTAAAAAAAAAAAAAAATCATACCGGTGCGAACCGGCTGGTTCGCACCGGTACGAGGCCGGTACCGGCCGGTACGGGCGCCGAACCGGCCGGTACGGGCGCCGAACCGGCCGGTACGGGCGCCGAACCGGCCGGTACGGGCGCCGAACCGGCCGGTACGCACCCGTACCGGCCGGTTCGGATAAAAAAACCGGGAAATACCGGTTTTTTATCCGTTCCGGTACCGGTCCACGGCCGGACCGGTACGTACCGGCCCGTACCGGCCGGTACGGACCGGTACGGCATTCCATGCTAAATACTCTTTAATTATCTCGTAAATAGAATAGTCACAGGTCGTGTATCTTAAAAATGTAAGAAATATTACATATAACAGAGGAAAACATGTAGAATTTTTAGTATTTTAAATAGTAAATTTTTGAACATATCCAAAAAAAATGAAGTATATTTATTTATTTATTTATTGATGAAAAGAATTGGTTGTTAAAATACCTCAACATGCTTAACTCCATTTAAACTATGTAAGCCAACAAATCATATACTTCAATTGTTGTTTTGGTAGTTCAAAGATTTTTTTTGTATGCAAAGGTCAGGAGTCCAGCTTTCATGGAACCGGATGCAATTAGGGTTCAATTACAAAACCGGATCTTGGTCCAACCAGTTAGTCCGATCTAGGTTAAATCACAATGCTTCAAGATTTGGTGAATACAGGATGTGAATCAAAACCAATAATGCAAGCATAATGTGCAGGGTCAAGGCACAGAGTTTAAATGGCTTAGTTTAATAATTTCAAGTTAGATTTGTAATACGAGTTTTTTTCTATATTTAAAGTTACTTCAAAAATTCATTTTCCTTCAAACATGCATCTCTAGAAATATGGCTTATGTTGCCTATAGCATCAAACTGATAATGGACACTTGATATGGTTAACAGTTTATGTAAACTTTTATCTGTAATTAAATCAGGTTGTTTGTTTAGAACTTTAAAATATAGTGGCACGAGACTTTTATTTGGGGTGCTACACTTGCTTTGGAAACTTCCGAATAACATGATCCCTCACCTGCTTCTCAAGCTCTTCATATTATAATCCCTTTTCGAGAGATTCACTTTCACACTCCAAATTTACTCTAACACTCACTCAACCTCAAATAACTAAGGTTTAGAGTTTGACTTCACCACTTGAAGTGGTAGGTATTCCTTTCTTTTTTTGTAAAATTTGCTACTGTTCTTCTTTTCTTGCTCCTTGTCATTTTTCTCTTTCTTCATAAACTGTGAGAGCCCATCTCTTTATATTCCTTTTTTCATCTATATATGGATCATTTCTTTCAGATGAATTTAAATACTCCATCATTTGGAAATAAAAGATATTAAAGGCATGTTTGGATGATTGGACTGAAAATCCTATTGGATTCATGGATTGGGCCAGTACAACCAGCAAAATCATAGGATTACAGGCTGAGCTAGGCCTATATTCATAAGTACTCAGGAATAGATTTGGAGTGGGCCAGCCCGAATCCAATAGGGAGAAAAAAAAAAACCTCACCAATAATTTAAGCCTTGGAGAATTTATAGTTTTATTATTTATAAAATATTATATATTCTTTGAAAGGTGAACCATATCTAATTCTTTAACGAAAGATTATAACATTCCCTATAGGCTTAGGGCCGGCCCACTCCAAAGTTATTCCTGGTTACTTATAAATATAGGCCTAGCCCAGCTTATAATCTTATGATTTTGCTGATTGGCCCAATCCACAAATTCAATAGGATTTCAGCCCAATCATCCAATAGGCCCTAAAGAGAGAAAATCTGCAAATTGGCATTCTGTAGAACTGCTTGTGTAGGCACATGAGAACTAGACATGTGATTCTACATTAAGCATGGAAGCATGGAAGTTTTAATAAAACTAGAGGGAACATTAGATATTTTTATGTATATCCAAGTGTCTCAAGAAGTTGAAAGTTTATGGCATAAAGCATGTCATAAGTATACGAAGAATGGTGGGGTGAAGCTGAATTGTGAACAAAGGAGCATTTCATGGGTGTTACAGAGGTTGACTTGTGATAAGTTCCAATCAGACATCGAGTTTATTGAACTTGCGAGATAAAGAAGAGAATTGTCCCTTTTACTAATTGTAGTAGCACGTTGTGTGATGCTAATGAGTGTATTAATGTTTTGTTCGAAAGAGGAAGCTCTAGAATATCTTTGAGGTGTTTCAACACTAACCCAAGTCAGAATTTTCTGTGAAGGTACAGGGGAGTAAGTAGAGATGATAATGAGGTGATTTTTCTTATTCAGAATCTCGGAAGCAAATCGTTGAATCAACCTGAGGCGTATGCTTTCGAGAATGCTCTTACTTTAGAATAAATCTACTTGCTAATAAAGTCATGAAAGATAAATAATCTGTTGACTGCTCAATGCACCATTGAAATTATGATTTTTTGGCAGAAATAGCACTTTATCTTGGGTTCATAATTTGTGGGCTGATAAAATGAAGTACAGTTCTAATGGAGTGACCATTAGCACTATTGATCTTCTCTCAATTCTTGGAAAAGTTTATCCTTATTGTGTTCCAGTGTCCCTACTTACTCAATAAAACTTGTCCTTAATGGTTCTAAACTAAGAGCAAGGATACTGAGCAAGAACCATGCTGGCTTGTAAATGCAAGGTTGGATAGGGTTACACAGGTTGTCTTAGAACCTTGAAGTTCCCTCGGGGGCTTTTTTTTGATGAAACAGATACAAAGGAACTGCTTCTTAATTGCATATTTTTCCAAGGCATAAAATCCTATAGGAGGACTATAGAAGGAGAGGTCTGAAGTGTCATTCTGTTAGTGTAGTCCAGAAAATTTTTAGGAGAGTTTGGTATTACTCTTCAGCAAATGTAATAGGTAAAAAGTGTTGACTAACTTGCCAGTAGATGGTTGGGTGAGAGACACATAGGTTAGATTTAAAACCTCAAAGCTCCATTAAGAATTAATAATTTGGGTTTCTTTGATGGAACAGAAATATGTTTACAGGGCATGGAAGAAAACTGGGTGGAATATAACAGGAAATGCAAGCGGCGTCATTCTATCAGTGAAGTATGAAGATTTTTTAACAGTTCGCAGTATGTGTATATGTGTGTATGTATGCGTGTGTGTATACGTTGGCTAGATTTGGTTACACTCGATGGGCACTCAAATCCGATTAGATCTACATTGGATAATGGTGGTCCCACATTAATGATCCAAGTCATTGGATATAATCTACTACACCTAAACTGCCTACACACCTAAAATCATATGATTTGGCGACCCACAGCCTATGCATCAAGTGGTCAAAAATTAAATAATTTAAATAACACAAAACAATACTTTTTTTTTTGACTACTTGATGCATAGGGCAAGGGTTTCCAAATCACATGATTTTTATGTGTAAACAATTTAAAGATAGTAGATTACATCCAACGCTCAGATTATCTATATGGGATCCCCATCATCCAATATAAACCAAACCAGATCTAAGTAGAGACTCGAATGTAGCCAAGTTTGGCTCTCTCTCTCTCTCTCTCTCTGTCTCTCTCTTTCTATATATATGTACCCTCCAGCATATATAGTACAAACATCTTTTAAGGATTTCTAAAAAGTACGCTCACCTGCTACAATTCCTGCAAGTTTTTCCCCTAAAACATAAGCTCTAAGTACTTTCTTCGAGTCTTTCCCAAAAATAGACCTGGTTAGCCTTAAGTGATAAAGAATTAAGTTTATAATGTAAAGGCTACCCCCCGAAAATTGCAGTTAGAAAGTAAAGTATTTTATACCTTCACTATGAGCAGCTTATTTTTTGGAGTTCTTATATGTTTGCCTATCGTCCCACATAAGGACTAGTTGGATACCTAACAATAGCCTAATTTGAGTCCTTTTTAGGAAAAAATTCCTTGTTTAAAAAAAAAGAGAAAAAATAAACATGGTTCAACTACTTAAATCTTCAAGCTCCCAATTGCATGAGAACCTTATTAAAGAGTTACCACTAGCAACTCTCCACCCCTTTCACCAACCTCTTGAGAGATTCTTGTTGAAAAGCGAAAATAAGTTCAATTAGGGTTTCATGGTTTTTTCTGTATTTGCAATTTTCCTCATGAATTCACTCGATATTAAAATCCTTCATGTGGGAAAACACGATTTCTTCTTAATAAGGAAACTGTGTGTGTGTAAGAATAGGAAATCAGGGAATCATTGTATTTATGGTGTAAATTGTTATGCTTTATTTAGGGGATTTTTGTAGTTATGACAATCCCTTGATTGTGGCGATCAATCCCTTAATTGTGGGGATTTAAGTTGGGATAGTTTTCTATTTTAGTTAGTCTCCCTAAGTGTTATAAATTCAAAAAACTGTGCAGCAGATTTGAATAAGAAGGAGAATAATTTTCTCTTCAATTCTTCACCATGGTATCAGAGCCTTAAGCTCTTTGGGAATTACCCATTCACAGCCTTAATTGCTGTTTTTCTTTCTATTTTCCTCTTTTCCTCTCTTCGGCCATTGTTATTTCTGATCTAAATACATCTTTTTTCTTGATCTTCTTATCATCTCTAATCTCCAACAGCCATGGCAGAAATCACAAACAACACCAACACCTCTAAGATGGCAGAATGTTGAAGCAAATTCTGCTCCATCTTTAGGAGATTTACAGAACCTGCAGGTGGCATATAAATTGAATGGAAAGAATTACCTGAAATGGTCGCAGGTAGTCCGAACGTTCTTGAAAGGGAAAGGCAAATTGAGTCACTTGCTTGGTACGGGACCTAAAGCAACTGATCCCAGATTTGATGCTTGGGATGAGGCAGACTCTATGGTGATGTCCTGGCTATAGAACTCAAGTACTCCGGAGATCAGTGACACATGTATGTTCCTAACCACAGCGAAGGAGATATGGGATACTGTTGGACAGACTTATTCTAAGGTTCGTGATGCTGCTCAGATTTATGAGATCAAGATCAAGATTTCAGCCACCAAGCAGGGAGAACGTACTGTCACAGAATATGCCAACCTCTTGACGAATCTGTGGCAAGAAATGGATCATTATCAATGCATTAAACTGAAATGCAGTGATGATGCAGCCATGGTGAAAAGACTCGTAGAGAAAGACAGGATTATGATTTTCTTGCAGGTCTAAATATGGAGTTTGATCCGGTCAGAGTACAAGTTCTTGAAAGGATGATTTACCCTCATTAAATGAGACCTATTGCGATAATCCGAGCAGAAGAAGGACGGAGAGGAGTAATGGTGGAATCTCAGGCTATTGAGGCATCAGCTATGGTCTCAAAAGGGGCAGGTTTTAAAATCCCACCCCTAACCAACCGATTATGAGCATGAATGGAGGGACCAACCCTATCTAAAACCACAAGCAAGGATGCCTTATGGTGTACATACTGTAAAAAGCCTCGCCACACGAGAGAGCGCTGCTGGAAGCTTCATGGAAAGCCGCAATTGCCCAACAAAAATTGGACCATGAAGAATGAACAGCAAAGGGGACAGGCTCATATGACTTACACACAGCCCGAAAAGGAGGACATGCCACAAGAGCAAGGAGAATTCAATAAAAGTGAGATGGAGAAGCTGAGGAATTTGTTGGGGTCCTTGGAAAAGCCTACTACTACAGGTGCTTGTTCCGTAGCACTCTCAGGTAAGGATCCTTCCCCTTATGTCCTTAGTGTCTCAAGCATAACCTCTTTTTCGAGTTTCCTGGGTCATTGATTCAGGGGCCACAGACCATATGACTCATTCATCACACAAATTCATCTCTTACAGTCCATGTCCTAGCAATAAGAAAATAGCCACAGCCGATGGTACATAATAACAGTTGCTGGCCGAGGAAGTGTTTTAATAAACTAGACTTTGAAACTTGACAGTGTTCTTCATGTTCCCAAACTGTCCACTAACCTCTTGTCCATACATAAGCTCACAAAAGATTTGAATTGTAGCATTACTTTCTTTCCCTCACATTGTGTATTTCAGGACCAGGGAACTGGGAAGATGATTGGACGTGCTAGGGAGAAAGATGGACTTTACTATCTTGAAGAATCAAGTGGGCAAAATAGACCTAAGAATAATTTATCTTTGTCATTGCTTTCTGAGTTTTCTTTTTCAAATAAAGACAAATTTGGCATTATCATCTTCATCTAGGACATCCTTCATTTGGCATTCTTAAAGGTATGTTCCATTGTTATTTAAAGGGATTGATGAAAAATTTCTTCATTGTGATATTTGTGAACTTGCAAAGCACAAACGTGCTTCTTTTCCTATAAGCAATAAAATAACATCTGTTCCTTTTTCACTCATCCATAGTGATATCTGGGGCCTTCTACTGTTCCTAATATATCTGAGGCTCGTTGGTTTGTTTCATTCATTGATGATTGTACCCGTGTGTCATGGATTTTTCTTCTAAAGAATAAGTCTGATGTGAGTTTAGTGTTTCCTACTTTCCACAGTATGGTAAAAAATCAATTTGGGGTTGGAATCAAAAAATTCAGATCTGACAATGCTAAGGATTTCTTCAATCAAGTTTTATCACCATTTTTCCAGAAAGAGGGAATAATCCATGAGTCATCCTGTGTTAACACCTCCCAACAAAATGGGGGTGGCGGAAAGAAAAAATGGCCACTTGTTAGCCACTACCCGAGCCTTCCTATTTCAGGAAACACATTCCAAAAAATTATTGGGGGGAAGGTGTTCTAACTGCTGCTCATCTCATAAATAGGTTGCCCTCTCGAGTCCTTGGTTTCAAAGTCCCATGCAAGTTCTGTCCAAACATTTTCCCAACTTTAACACTACAAATAATCTTGTTCCAAAAATCTTTGGTGTGTGTCCTTTGTCCATATCCACTCTCATAACGGGGGAAAGTTAGATCCACGGGCACTTAAGTGTGTTTTTGTAGGATACTCATCTACTCAAAAAGGATACAAGTGTTATCATCCTCCAACTCGCAAATTCTATGTGTCAGCAGATGTAACATTTGTTGAAAGAGAAAGTTATTTTACACAGCCTTATCTTCAGGGGGAGACAACATTTATGGAAGATAAGGACAAGGACCTATCTTTACTGGAACTTAATTCTCACTCTTCTTCTCCTATTCCTTCTCCGGTCCCTCAAAATTCTACAAACTCCGTCTCCATCCCTGTTTCTATTGAACTCGAGCCACCTTGTACTCCTAAATCACAAACTTTGGCAAAGGATAATCAGGTTCAAAGTTCTACTCGCCCACTGCTGATTTATTCAAGGAAGAAGATACCCATTATTCAACCTATGCAAAATCCAAGATTCTGAACCACCCCTGGTAATGAGGTAACTACTCTATTTACACTTCCTCAAGAAACTATTTCTAACTCTCATGATGCTAGTGACAATAGTCTTCCCATTGCTATTCGGAAAGGCACAAAAAAATGCACCCAATATCCACTATACCCATTGTCCAATTTTGTGTCATATGAGAAACTATCACATAGTCACAAAACCTTTCTTACACATCTGAACACCATAACCATTCCCCAAAACAGTGCTTGAGGCCTTAGGACATAAGGAATGGAGAGATGCTATGAGGGTTGAAATGGAAGCTCTTGAGAAAAATAAAACTTGGAAATTAGTGGAACCACCCAAGGGAAAAAGTCCAGTAGGGTGTAAATGGGTGTTCACTGTTAAATATAAGGCAGATGGGTCTCTTGGAGAGATATAAGGCTAGGTTGGTAGCCAAGGGATATACTCAAACTTATGGAGTTGATTATCTAGAAACCTTTGCCCCAGTTGCAAAAATGAACATTGTGAGAATACTGATATCTTTGGTTGCTAATCTTGGGTGGAGTTTGCAGCAATTTGATGTCAAGAATGCCTTCCTATATGGCGATCTTGATGAAGAAATTTACATGAAAATTCCTCCTGGCTTGGTTCAGATCTAGAAGAAAGAAGGTGTGCAGACTAAAGAAGGCCCTATATGGTCTAAAACAGTCACCTCGGGCTTGGTTTGGGCGATTCGCTAAAGTTATGACAGCAATGGGATATAAACAAAGCCAAGGAGACCATACTCTGTTTGTTAAGCACTCGGTGTCAGGAGGGGTAACTGCCTTGTGGTATATGTGGATGATATTGTAGTCACTGGAAATGATATGGAAGGAAGAGAAAGCCTTAAGGAGGTGTTTGATCAAAGAGATTTGAAATAAAAAAACTTGGTAGGCTGAAATACTTTCTTGGTATTGAAGTTGCTCACTCACGGCATGGAATCTTTATTTCACAGCAAAAATATGTGATGGATTTGCTGAAGGAAACGGGAAAGTTGGGGTGCAAACCTGCTGAGACTCCTATAGAATTCAATCATAGACTCGGAGAAGCTTCTGAGGATGCCACAGTTCAGAAAAGTGCTTATCAAAGGACTAGTAGGAAGACTAATCTACTTGTCACATACCAGACCAGGACATTGCCTATGCAGTTAGTGTTGTAAGTCCATTTATGCATAACCCCAAGGAGGTGCATCTTCAAGCCCTAAACAGGATCTTGCCAGTACCTCAAGGGAGCTCCAGGGAAAAGAAATTCTGTTCAAGAAAGAAAAAAAATTGACTCTTGAAGCCTATACAGATGCTGACTATACAGGGTTCCCCAGTTGACCGAAGATCAACATCAGGTTATTGCACCTTTCTTGGTGGCAAACTTGTAACCTGGAGAAGTAAAGAAACAGAGTGTTGTAGCAAAGTTCTAGTTGCAGAGGCAGAATTTAGAGCAATGGCTCTAGGGATTGCGACTATTGTGGCTCAAGATCATTCTAGAAGATTTAAAGATAGGAATGGGAGACACCAATGAGGACTCTACTGCCGGACAACAATCAGCCATCAACATAGCACACAATCCTGTACAACATGACCGCACCAAACATGTGGAAGTTGACAGACACTTCATAAAGGAAAGCTAGACAGTGGTCTGATTGTACTCCTTTCGTTTCTACTGAAGGACAACTTGCGGATGTGCTGACCAAGGGACTAACTGGTGTGATATTTCAAAAGATGATTAGCAAGCTTGGAATGGATAACATCCATTCACCAGCTTTGAGGAGTGTGGGAAAATACGATTTCTTCTTAATAAGGAAACTGATGTGTGTGTAATAATCGGAAATCATGGAATCATTGTATTATGGTGTAAATTGTATGCTTTATTAGGGGATTTTGTAGTTATGACAATCCCTTGATTGTGGCGGATCAATCCCTTAATTGTGGGGATTTAAGTTGGGATAGTTTTCTATTTTAGTTAGTCTCTCCTTAAGTGTATAAATTCAAAAACTGTGCAGCAGATTTGAATAAGAAGGGAGAATAATTTCTCTCCAATTCTTCACACTTCAAGAAAACCTTCAGGTCACCAATATACACATAAAGCTATAATGCCTCTAAAGGTCATTGATATACACAAAAAACATGATCTCACTAAAGATCACCTCACCAGTTTTAGTTGAGTGCAAGGTTGCAAAAGAGAACCATACAAAATCCAAATTCCATCGATAAGCCTATTCAAGTAACTAATGATTTTTAGGCATTCGATTATCATGGTATAATATATAGACTAAATATTCCTAAGTTTTCCATCAAATATATCTCTTCATATCCACACAAAGCTTTGTAATAATCAATTACTTCCTCAACTCTTTGTTTAATAAAATCTTTTCTTTTATATTCCAAATAATATTTGCCAATATCAAGTCCCTTGTTGTAGCTAAGATAACAAATTTCCCTATTTGTAAAATTTAATCTGCAGCATTACCCTTTAAACTGAACGCCTGAGTGTTCTTCATCCTACATCTTAATTTTCTGGGTTACCATCTTAATGAACCTCCTAAAAAGACCTGGGTACACCACATAATTACAAATTTTAAAATTTGTCGGTTGCTTCATCTTGAAGTGCCCAGGAATAGTAAAACTACAATCTCAAAAACATCCAAAGAGCATGTATTTGACAATCTAAAATGAATGAAGCACGAACATTACAACCCACCCAACTTCCATAAAGAAGGAATATCTTGGACATTTAACCATATAAAGGTTAGCATCCCTTGATATATGGCTTCAGAATCTACTTTATGTTTCCACTCCGCATAATAATTTCTATAACATCATCACTTAACGAAAACTAATGCCATAAACATCACCATTAACACACCAAGTGTTTTCCTTTTTCCCCTTCTTTTTTGGTTGAGAATAGGATGGGAGGAAGGCTGCCAAATCAGGGTGAGGCAAGATGAAACCTAGGTCACTTAGTGTCCAACACTCGATGATTTTACCAAGTGAACCAGCTCTCATTAATAATTACCAAGTCGAATCTTAATAAGTTCCAGCTTATTATTCTCTCAGAATGTATGAAGTATGAACCAAAAGCTTGAAAGGAAAAAGAAGCTAATAAAAATAAATTACAAGATCCCCTCCCAGAATTTTCTTCCCTTTAAAGAAATATGGTCTATGCGAGTGAAACTAGGTAGAAATCATGACATGTTTAGGGTTATAACAGACAGCTGTTAAAGGAAAAAACACAAAATCGACGTAATGTTTATTTAACTAAAAGTATGCTCTGAACTAGTAAACTGTCACATGAATCAGAGGGCTTCTAGCTCATTTGATATTAACCAGTTATTAAATCGACTCATTAGGGGATTGCCAGCTTCTTTGATTCCCTTATACTGAATGCCTCCTGGATTGCCATGCTTTAAAGATCAACTGTGATGGGAAAGTAGACCATATTCTGAAGACAATTAGATCATCAGCAATAATCAAGCCAAACTAGTAAGGGGCTGGCAGGTCAGATCTTTAGAGCTGGAGTGACAAAGAAATTCAGTGCAGAATGACAAGCTTCATTCTGCAAATTATTTATACTGGTATAGGAAAGGATCTAGAAGCTTACAATCCACTGATTTGAGATTTAGGCTTCAACAAGGATTTGGCCCCAATCGCTAAAATTTACAGGTATTTAGGAAGGGCCAAATTATGCCAATCACAATGCTTTGCAGTTATCAGCATCTAAATGGATGGAGAGCCCTCCATTGTGATCAAATGATGGCTGTACCAAAATTCTTTTCAGGCAGTCATGATAAGCTGCTCGTGATATCAAAGCAATGTCACGCCAAGTTTAAGTCCAAATGACTTGCAGATACAAGTAATCCAAACAAACTAAGGAATGGTTGGCTGGTCAATGCCTTAAGAGACATTCTACTTTATGCAGCAAGAATCAGTATAATATTGTAGTTGACTAGATTTTGTACCTTGCATTATATATTTAGAAGATATAAACAAAACAAAGAAAACTATTTGGAGAAGCCAAAGTCGTCATAGTATATTCATTATGAAACTAGAAAAATTGGTGCAATATGTTTCTTAAGGAGCTATCAAGGAGCAGCCATGCCATCATCATAGATCCCAGTAAGCCAATTCTTTTTTACACAAATGCCTTCTTTCTTTTAATCAAATTCTTCAAACAGAATATCTCTATGCTCCTTAAACATAGGAATTTTCGCAAGGTAATGAATTGCCTCTTTTCCATACTTTCTTGCATTTGTACATACACATAATATCATATGTATGGTGGACTCACATCTTTCCTCCTCCTTGCCATTAAACAACTAATCAATTAATTAAAAATTGGTAAAGTGCCTCCCACAAGATTCCCGTCATAATTACTTTATAACCCTCTTTCTTCGAACTTCGTAACCCTATTTGCTACTCTATTCTCCAATCTATTCGTCAAGATCCATTGGCGTACTCTATTCGTCAAAATTCTCTAGCTATCGGTGAATTAAACTAAAAAAAATGTTGCAATTAGTGGTTGAAGAAGAAGATCGGGAAAGAGATGGTACCGGAAGCGGCGGTGCCCGGCAACGACAGCCTGCATGTACCGCTTGGGGAGCTCGCCGGCGGCCCCGATGACCCCTCCCTGGACGAGCGCGTCCGCGATCCCGGAGAGCAAAACGGCGGCGACGGTGACATCGTAAGCCGAATAAAGTCCCCTCACTCCCTTCACATACGCCGCGTCCATCACCGGCACGACGAGGAGCGCCACCGCGAAGAGCACCAGCCCGGCGTTGATCCTCACCGGCGCGCTCGACTTGTGGGCCCACCCGACGATTGAGAAGGAGGAGGAGGAGGCAGGAGAAGCATGTAGACCACCGAGAAGACTCGGTCCACCGGGGACCGCCGGATAGAGGTAATCGAAGTAATCGACAGCCGTGATGAAGCGTTCCACGGACGAGGAACCCGGCCCCCAGGGTGAAGTACACGAGGTACGCGACGTGGAAGTTGTCCTTAGGGACCGCCCCGATGGCCCGGGCCCTCGCCGCCTCCTCATCTCCGCCGTGCGATAGAGCGGCGCGCGAGGAGGGTCCTCCGCTCGTCGTCGTCGCTTATCGCCTTCTCCTCCTCCGCCACCTAAACCCCATCTCGTCTTCCGGCCTCTTCTAAACTCGCTCCCGTTTTATGGGGATCGAGGGCCACGATGAGCTTGGAAGGTCGGGATACAGGGTCTTAGATTTTTATTGTGCAGGGGGCTTGCCTTGCAGCTCGGAAGAATATAAAAAATCTTCTTGTTGCTACAGGAAACCCGTCGGTAATTGACCAATTGGTGTCTCGACCTCAGGGTAATAATATATTTACTGGCTTTAGCAAAAAAATAATTATAAACAATATATTACTGGCACGATGCTCGCGCGCTGCGTGGGAAAATAGTAAAATTTTAGAATAAATTTATTAAATACTCAAATATATTTTTTTATCAAAAATAGTATAAATAAATTGTAAATAAAATATTTAATAATTAAACCGAATTCAAAAATATTTAAAAAATTTATAGAAGGGATGGAGGAAAAGGCGCAAAAAAAAAAAAGAAAAAGCAAAGGACTAATTTAATTGATAAATTAACCGAATCTTCGTTATTATATCCCGAGCCCATATGATCATGTTTGGAATGTTTGTTAATATATATTCATATTTCATTGAGTTTCAATTTAATTTCACCAACTCAATTAAACATGCATGAATTAAACAAAAGTTTTGAAGGCTCCCATATATAATCCATTTATGATTGTAATTTCACATGTGATAATTCTTATTATCAAGGCTCCGCTTTATAATTGATAATTGCATGATCAACTGATCTATAACTTGCATGATTTGATCCTAACATCCAAACTTCGCCTCCTAATTCATTTTGCGCAATCCAACTTATCTCAACTTATATCACTATAAGTTGCATCCTAATGCAAGATAGTCCAACTCAACCCTCAGATTCATTCTAACCCGGACTAACCTATCTCAACTTACACCATTGTAACTTGTTACCAATGCAATCCATCCCAATTTAACCATTGAAATCTCATCAGAATAAAAGGAAACAGAAAATTGACTCAGTTCTTTTAGACTTAATTATTATAACATCGTTTTTTTGTTCAAATGGTAATGAAGCAAATAGTAAAAGATTGGCTGCCTAAGAATTGAGGTGAGCCCCACAAAACCATAATTAACTCAATCTTCAAGTTTCCTATCATTCACACTCAAAATCATATGAAATATACTAAGCCGAGGCTGCCAACCTAAATTAGCAGAAAAGGTTCATTCCAATGATAAAATTATTAGAATCATAACAATCATTCTTAGTATGGAGAGTGAGAACATTTATTAATTAGTGCACAATTGCAACTCTCAAACTTGATGTTTTCTTTGTAAGCATCATTTACACTAATACTATTGATGCATATAACAAAATTGGTATACGATGCAGAATCAAATGTGGTAAGATTTACAAGAAGAGAACAAAGGCATAATTATTGATTTATTTTTATTTCAAAAATGAATAATAACATAAATTGCATATTATAGATAAAAAAAATAGTAAGAATATAGTCTAAATTAGTTATATAGAGATATAGAAATATTAAAAAAAAGAATAATATACAAGTTACAATCCATACTCCACCTACTTCTACCGAAATATTATCAAGATCTATTATCTTTGAATTTCTTTTCTTTTCTTTGTCTAATAATTTATGGGTGATGGTAAGCAATAAAAAGAAGGGATAATTCATATACATGTTTGTTGTCGCAGAATCTGGACCGAGGTCGGAGCATAGCTCTAATGAACCTAAGGTCGGCAGGAACCAAGCTGAACCGGTTGGTCGAGGTGTCGAGGGTTGAGCTCCTTCGGAGATGGCTTACAAGAAGTCCGCTTATCGGAGAGTTTTCGGCAGGGGACCCTCCAATACCCTACGTCAGAATAGAGAGACAACATTATGGATGGAAAAAATTTCAGTATGAGGTAGTTTTTTGTGATTGATATTGTATGATATCGCATACCTAAGATTCTCTGGACTACCCTTTATATAGGAGAGTCAATTTTGTCGCTACCTAGGCACGATATGTACCAGACGCTAGGCAGCGGCCAGTAGTACAACTTCGGTGTGGACTATATATAGTATTGATCGCGCGCCAAATATAGAGTTGCCACTATGGCCAGTCACTGTCATGATGGTCGATAGCTAAGACTGTTTGTGTTAGAATAAGTGGCTCATATTAAGTGGTATTCTTATTTGAGTGGTACACTGGTATTCTAACGGAGCGGAGCGAAGCGACGGGATATATTTATCTTTAGGATAATTATGTAATATTTTATTTTACCAGGGATGCTGATAGGGATTGGGACTCTAGGGTTAGGATTTAGCTATAAATATCTTGTAACCCTTGTTATTTGGTGATAGTGAAGTTACGGCCGTTTCGCTCCCGTGGACGTAGGCACATTGCCGAACCACGTAAATTTCTGTGTTCAATTTCTTCTTCCTCTTCCTTTCTGTGCATTGTTTTGTTCGCTATTTTGCCCAACAATTGGTATCAGAGCATCAGGAAACAAAAAAAAAAAAAATTGCTTTCGGTTGCCATGCGGGTTCTCTCTTAAAGGCCGCAAAGAGGGGAAAAGAGCCGATCTTCCGTGGGTGGTTTTCTTCTTCACGTGGGTTCTATTGTGCCGTGAAAGGTCACGTCGTGGAGCATCAGAGGGGTGCTACAAAGCCTTCTTCTTCCCAAGCCGAAGCCATCTTCTCTCCCTATTGTTCTCTATTTGTGGTGGCTCCCATGGAAAAGGGGAGGAAGGCCCATCACGCCACCGCCGCATCCTCGCGCCGCTGCCGGCGTGAATAGATCCGGAGGAGAAGAACCTCCATCGCCGAGAAAGGGGGAGGCCCAAACCCCATCGCCGATCGGCTGCAAGCGAGGAGAAAGATCCTCCCATCCCGTAGCACCACCTCCAGCGTCCCCATCGCCGCCGCACGCCGGATCCGGAAGAGAGGAGGCTTGATCATCGTCCGACGCCACCATTCGTGGCCGGAACCAGAGGAGATCGACACCCCGTTCGGATCGCCGTTCGGAGGAGAAGAGGAGGCCACGTGCACGGTCCTCCTGTCACCGTTCGCACGCCGCCCGCACCAGATTTGGAGGAACCGCCGCACAATCCGAGAAAGGAGGAGGAGGAGAGCGTCTCCCTAACGCTGTCTATGGCCGGAGAAAGGAGGAGAAATCTCTGCCGCGTCTCCACCAAAGCCGCACATTAGATCCAGGGAGAAGGATCTTTGCCACGCGCCGCCGTCTGCCTTCGCCCACCCGTACGTCACCGTAGACGCGCGAGGAGGGGAGTTCTGCCGTCGCTAGTGCGCGTTCTGACCTTGGAGAAGAGGGGCATTTCTGGTATTTTTTTATTTTCATCAGATCCTATTTTCTCTAATTTATTTTGCAAAAAGATAAGATTGTAGGGATGTCTTCTGCAAAGTTCGATGTAATAAAGTTCGATGGAACTGGAAATTTCGGGCTATGGCAGAGGAGGGTGAAGGATCTGTTAGTATCACAGGGTATGGTGAAGGCCTTGTATGGAAAGAAACCAGATGACATGGGTAATGCCGAGTGGAAGGAATTGGAGGCTAAGGCTGTTTCAAATATACGACTTTGTCTGGCTGATGACGTGATATATCATGTCATGGACGAGAAATCACCGTCAGCAATTTGGTCAAAATTGGAGAGTCGGTACATATCCAAATCGTTGACGAACAAGCTCTATCTTAAGCAGAAACTGTACGGTCTTAAGATGACAGAGGGTGCTGATTTAAGCCAACATATCAACGTGTTCAATCAGATTATCAGTGATCTGCAGCGAGTTGATGTGAAGTTCGAAGATGAAGACAAAGCATTGATGTTATTGGCATTTTTACCCGCTTCTCCTACGTACGAAAATTTGGTTACAACTCTGATGTGGGGAAAGGAGACCCTAGAGTTAGAGGATGTCATTGGAGCCTTGTTAGGTTTTCATCAGAGGAAGAAAGCCAGTGCTGAGAGTTCTCAAGGAGAAGGCTTAGTGGTGAAGGGTAACCAGGAGCGTGGAAGAAGCAACACAAGAAATGGATCAAATCGCAGTAAATCTCGGTCTAAATCTAGAAAAAAGAAGAGCATAACGTGCTACAAGTGTGGAAAACAGGATCACATAAAGCGGAATTGTCCTAAAAAAAGAAGGATAAATATGATGACAGATCTGAAGGATCCAAGTCTGCAAATATAGTGAAAGAAGACACAGAGAGCAGTGACGGTGATATACTTTTAGTTTCGTCCAGTTCAAATCATCTCGCGGATTCTTGGATTCTGGATTTAGCATGTTCCTATCACATGACGCCCAACAAAGATTGGTTTGACACCTACAGGTTAGTTAATTCTGGTTCTATTTTGATGGGTAATGATGCATCTTGCAAAGTCATTGGAATAGGGAATATCAGAATTACTATGTTTGATGGTGTGGTTAGAACGTTGTGTGATGTTAGACATGTTCCAGATTTGAGAAAGAATCTAATTTCATTGGGTACCTTAGAGTCTAACGGATTTTGTTACAAGTCTCAAGGTGGAGTAATAAAGGTTAGTAGAGGTGCTATGACAGTGATGAAGGGGCAGAAAGTAGCACAGAACATCTACAGATTGATAGGGACTACTGTTGTAGGTGGAGTTGTGGCATATGCGTTTGGGTCATATGAGTGAACGGGGTATGCTGGAACTGTATAAAAGAAATTTCCTGAAGGGTATTAAAACTTGCAAACTGGATTTCTGCAAGTATTGTGTTCTTGGAAAACAGAACAAGGTTCAATTCAGGACTGCCACGCACAAGACAGAGGGTATTCTTGACTATATTCATACAGATGTTTGGGGACCAGTCGAGTAGCATCACGGGGTGGACATACATATTTCGTAACTTTTATTGATGATTTCTCGAGAAAGGTCTGGGTGTACTTCATGCAGCATAAGTCATAAACGTTTGCCAAGCTCAAGTTGTGGAAAGCTGAAGTAGAGAATTAGACAGGGAGAAAGATCAAATGCCTCAGGTCAGACAATGGGACTGAGTACACAGATTCAAAGTTCATTGAGTTTTGTGAGCAGCATGGGATTAAGAGACACTTCACAGTATGCAAGACACCTTAGCAGAACAGTGTGGCGGAAAGGACGAACAGGATTATAGCTGAAAGAGCACGGTGTCTCAGGTTAAATGCAGGGCTTGCAAAGAACTTCTGGGCAGAGGCAGCGAATATGGCATGCTTCTTGATTAACAAGTCACCTAGGCAGCATTAGATGGTAAGGTTGCAGAGGAGGTATGGACAGGTAATGAGGTAGACTACTCAGGTTTGAGAGTATTTGGATGTCCTGCCTATGTGCATATTCCTAGTGAGGAGAGGTCAAAGCTAGACCCGAAGTCTAGACAGTGTATCTTTTTGAGGTATCAGAAAGGGGTGAAAGGGTACAAGCTTTGGGATTCGAAGGCAAACAAGATGGTGATTAGCAGAGATGTGGTTTTTGATGAGAAAGCCATGTTGAAAAGTACTCAAGAAGAAGAGAAGCAGATGCCAGAAAGTTGCAGCAGCAATAAGCAGGTGGTGCAGGTGGAGTTAGAGAGTTCTGTCAAGGAGAATAATGTTCAGATACAGAGGTTTCTACCTCAGCCGATCAAGAGCAACATAATATAACCACAGACAGACCCAAGCGTACTATCAAGCCACCAACTAGCTATGGTTTTGAAGATTTGGTTTCCTATGCATTAATCACTAGCAGTGGAGATCCTACTACTTTTCAGGAGGCAGTACACAGCCAGGAGAAGAGTAGATGGATGGGTGCTATGATGGAGGAGATGGAATCTTTAAATAAAAATCAGACATGGGAGTTGGTGGAGCTTTCGGAGGGGAAGAAAGCGATAGGATGCAAGTGGGTGTTCAAGAAAAAGGAAGCAGTATCAGAAAAAGAAGGGGAAAAGTTCAAGGCACCTCTGGTAGCAAAGGGATACTCATAGAGAGCTGGAATTGACTATGATGAGATTTTCTCCCCAGTGGTCAGACACACTTCCATTAGGGTAGTGTTAGCATTGGTAGCACATTACGATATGGAGTTAGAGCAGATGGATGTAAAGACAGCTTCTCTTCATGGTGAGTTGGAGGAGCAGATTTACATGCAGTAGCCAGAAGGATTTTCAGAACCTGGACAGGAGCACTTAGTCTGTAAATTGAGAAAGTCACTTTATGGGCTAAAGCAGTCTCCGAGGCAGTGGTACAAGCGTTTTGACTCTTACATGATTCGGATTGGCTACAGGAGATGTGAGTATGACTGTTGTGTTTATGTGAGGAGCCTTGATGATGGTTCTTTTATTTTTCTGTTACTGTATGTGGATGATATGTTGATTGCTGCGAAGAGTATAAATGAAGTCAACAAGTTGAAGCTTTGTTAAGTAGAGAGTTTGACATGAAGGATTTGGGCGCGGCCAAGAAGATTCTTGGGATGGAGATTCGCAGGGACAGAGATTACAGGAAATTGTGGTTATCTCAGGGTAGTTATATATAAAAGGTGTTGGAGAGGTTCAGCATGGGTAATGCGAAGCCAGTGAGCACACCTTTAGCGAATCATTTCAGATTGTCTACCTCACAGTGCCCAAAGACAGAAAAAGAAATTGAAGACATGTCAAAGGTTCCATATGCTAGTGCAGTGGGATGTCTGATGTATGCTATGGTTTGTACTAGGCTGGATTTGGCGCATGCAGTTAGCGCAGTGAGCAAGTTTATGGCGAATCCTGGGAGACAACATTGGGATGCAGTCAAGTAGATTTTCAGATACTTGAGGAGTACTACAGACCATGGTATCATGTTTGTCAGACAGCAAGATGATCCTTCAGTCGTGGGGTATGTTGATGCAGATTATGCAGGGGACTTGGATGACAGGAGGTCGACTACAGGCTATGTATTCACTCTTGCAGGAGGGCCTATCAGTTGGAGGTCTATGGTATAGTCTCTAGTTGCACTATCTACGACTGAGTCAGAGTATATGGCAGTGGCTGAGGCTGCCAAGGAAGCATTGTGGTTAACGGGATTAGTTAAAGAGCTGGGTGTTCAGCAAGGTGGAGTTCAGTTGCATTGTGACAGTCAGAGTGCGATCTATTTGGCGAAGAACCAGGTGTATCATGCGAGAACCAAGCACATAGATGTGAGGTATCACAAGATCAGGGAGTTGGTTTCTTCCGGTGATATATTGCTTGAGAAAGTTCACACTTCTGAAAATGCAGCAGACATGTTGACAAAACCCGTTACTGCAGACAAGTTCAAGTATTGCTTGGACTTGGTTAACATCTCTAGGTGCTAGAGAGGATGTGTTCCAACCTATCAGCGTCAGGTGGTGTCCGAGGTTATTTCTCCTAAGGGGTGCATATTCGCCAAGGTGGAGATTGTTAGAATAAGTGGCTCATATTAAGTGGTATTCTTATTTGAGTGGTACACTGGTATTCTAACGGAGCGGAGCGAAGCGACGGGATATATTTATCTTTGGGATAATTATGTAATATTTTATTTTACCAGGGATGCTGATAGGGATAGGAACTCTAGGGTTAGGGTTTAGCTATAAATATCTTGTAACCCTTGTTATTTGGTGATAGTGAAAGTTACGGCCGTTTCGCTCCCGTGGACGTAGGCACATTGCCGAACCACGTAAATTTTTGTGTTCAATTTCTTCTTCCTCTTCCTCTCTGTGCATTGTTCTGTTCGCCGTTTGGATCCTGTATTTTGCCCAACAGTTTCTCTATATCGGCACGTGTCAATTGGCTTCTTGGTTCGAGACGAAATTGCTCTCTTCGGTCGGTTGGCTTCTCTGCTAGGGCCAAAATTGCCAACCTCGGTTTGTACCGAGGTTGTTAAGGTCGGTATGGTCTAAGGTTGAGATGTCCAGTATTTTCTCCATCAATGTCCATATTGCATTATCTCTCTAAGCTTGAAAGAGAACCAATCGATGACTCAACTAATCAACCTTTGGCCATAAGCTCTTGGAAAGGTCATCCTCACCGATCTCGAGGGGTGCAGAGATGGCGTAGATGACTGGCTGCGAGAGGCTAACAAAGAGACATTGGCAGTAGTCATCAGTGACCTATCGCATGAGAGTGTTGACCTTGGATTCATCGTGGAGAGGGAGGTGGGTGTGCCATGGCCTCTTCCATGAACTCGGCTTGGACCTCCATGTTGACGAATTGGAGCTTGAACTTGTCAAAAATCTCAGGCAACTTCTAGAGGTTGCTAGTAGTGGGGCAGAAGTTGAGGGCCTTGATGATGGAGGCCATGAACTTTCTGATGAATTACATCCATACTTGGTGTCGAGATAACCAATTATGGCATCAAGGCAATCGGCAAGGCGGCGGTAGTTCATGTGCTCGATGCACTTGCATATGGCATTCTGGACATAGATGTGGGCATAGTCCACTTGTCACTATAGGCTTTTTCTCTTTCTTTTTTTTTGTTTTTTTTTTTTGCTTTGGCAGATTTCTTATACAATACATGTGCAAATACACCCAATAAAATTAGAAAACAAAAGATCACGGAGTGCCTGAGGCAAGTCCCTCTCACCAGCCTACAAGATGCTCCTAGAATGACTAGCCATATAAGCGGCCATCCAATTCGCAACACCATTGGCTTCTCTGAAAACATGCTTGGCTTGGAAGGCCCCATCGTCCCTTGTCATTATTCAGATGTCTCGAAGCAAAGGATGGTCCAAGCCCACACCCCTCGGACCCTCTTGGATCCAACTGATCACTGTAGCCGAGTCACCCTCCAAGATAACCGAACTGGCCTGTAAAACTCGCCACGCATATCGAAGATCTGCCCAGGTAGCCCTCAACTCTGTTTTGGGGATCAAAATATCGAATAACTGGCAGCCGCCCGCTGCCACCACCTTGAAGTTCAGATCTCGGATGACAAAATCCGTACTTGCCCTTGTGCCTCCATCACTATAGGCTCTTCATCGTGAACTTCAACTCCATGGTCTATTTCGGTAACTTCACCATGTTCCCATCACCACCATTATCGTCGGTGGTGGATCGATCGGATATGATGTGATGCCTAACAACGGAGGGCAGATGAGATAGGATTATTAGTGGAGGAATTTTATGGGACTCGAGAGATAGAAAGGCAATAGTAATGGACCTTGGTGGGGATCCGAACTTCTATTAAAGGACTGAAACTCACTGATTTCTATTTAATAATTGGATAAAAGGTTTGTGATCTCTAACTCTCACTATATCATGCGAAGGCCTTAATTAACACGTGTTGATGTCATCCGCTAAGTAATAACATATAACGTTAAAGGTTGAGATAAAGAGTTGGAAGGTTTCATATCTCTAGAAGACTACCTAGTTAATATTTCTAATTGAGATGGTCTCTTGTGTTAAAAGTGTTACATCGGAAGTGAAATTTTATACATGGCCATTCATGGCATGGCATGCTTAATTTTTCTATAATTTTCTAGGATTATTTTTGAATTTTGGAGAGGGTAGAGCTCTCTCTCTTTTATTTGTTGACATCATCTACTAAGGAATCACATATAATATTCGAGGTTGAGATAACAGCTGGAAAGTTTCATATCTCCTGAAGACTGACCCAAGTAGTACTTTTAATTGAGATGCTCTTATGTTAAAAGTGTTACATTGGAACTGGGTTTTAACACATGGCCCTTTATGTTGTGGCATGCTCAACTTTTCTATAATTTTCTAAATTTAGTTTTCTGAAGTTTGGAGGAGTTAGATCTCACAACTTACTAAGTTGAAAATCTAGGTTTGCCAAACAATGAGCAAGCTGAGAGGATGAGTGAGATATTTTTAGCTTGTTTAAGCTCACTTGATTAAATTCAAGTAAATTTATATAAACAAGTTATATATGATAGGAATATATATTTTAAGTATAAAATTTAGATATAATTGAGATAATCGGCTGAAATTATATAAATTAAATACTTGAATATTTTGAGATAGGCTAGCTCAAATTGAATAGATTGAGTTCAATGATTTTGTATTGTTGCTAGTTTGTTTTATAGAGAGTTTAGTGAGTTTGAATGGTTAAAGAAGCATGAAGAAGCCTAAAAGAACAAACCTCAAAGTTGGAGAAGCATCTAAAGCATTTCAGAAGTTTTTATAGTGGAGGAGTCGACCCTAGAACCATCCAGAAAGCCACAGGTTGAAAACAAAAAGCAATAAAAAATAGCCCGATTGAACTCAAAAGGTTAATTTTGATGATGCAAAACAGTTGAGTCAAAAGTTGACTAATCTTTTACTTTGAGTTTAAATGATTAATTTTAGAAAACAAAGAAAAAAGCCTTCAACTACTCTCCAGAGAAGATCATCCATCTGAAGCTCCACATCAAGAAGCCGAACTCCAAAGACCATAAGAACATTTCTTGGAAGCTCACTTGCAAATACAGAAAAATTCATCTTGAGTTACCTTAAGAGTTGACCCCATGCTTGCAATGAGTAGACCCCGACACACTGTTATTGACTAATGCATCTTTGACGAGTCGACCCATGAATTACCCGAACTAACTCCATCTTAGCACGAGTTGACCCTAGATAAAGACGATTCGATCTTGGCCATAGAGAAAAGACAGAAAGATGAGAAAATTACTACGTTTGCGAGTCGACCCATGAAATTTATAAGCTGACTCTAGTAAAACTAGAGTCAACCCCAGAAACAGTCGAGTCGACCCTAAAACGGCCATAATGGAAAGACAGAAAGTAGCAAAAGATAGTCCATTGAAGAGTCGACCCTGAAATCATCGAGTTGACTTTTGAAAATCTTGAGTCGATCCTTGAACTAAAAGAGCCAACTCCATAAGTGCCATAGATGAAAGACAGAGGGCAGCAAAAATAGAAGCAAGCTTGAGTTGACTCCTGAAGATCACGAGTCAACTCCTAGAAAGCTTGAGTTGACTCTAAAAGATGGTGAGTCGACCCCTCTATGTCTGACAACTGTAATGACTAGTTTTTCTATGAGTCTAAATGGTTATTTTCATCTCACAACGGCTCTATTAATTATCTAATATCCAGAAAAGTGTTCCAACCTTTTTCAAAGAGTATAAATATATGGGAACACTAAAGAAAAGATGAGAGCTCAAATACTACAGCAACAAATCCACCAAAGCTAAAAAAAGAGAGCAAAAAGAAGAGCTTTAAAGAAAATATCACTTAAGAGCTTTCATTGTGAGCCGAAAGATTATATCTTCAACATCAGAAAGTTGGGAAACCACCTTCAAGAGCATGAAAGTCAACAAACAAAATGTAGCTTCATTTATTATTTTATATTTATTGTCTTGGAGTTGTGTTTACTGTAACAACACTTAATTCTTTCTATTCTTTGTTGTAATAAGTTTTAGAGATTGAGGGCGTAGATTGTGGAATTATTGTGAGATACTGGGCTGAAGCCGGCAGTCCCAGCCGACTTCAGCCCAACACCCCTTTTGGAAGGGGCAGAGCAATCGTGATCCCCTTCGACTTCTCCGGACACAGGGACACCGCAGGCACTCCGCAGCTACTCCGCGGTTGTTTCGCGTCCACCCCACGGTCGCATGAGCGGCCGCTGATTTCGCCCCATCGCTGCGATTCCCGTGGCGGAGAACCATTGGAATTGGGTGATAAAACTCCCTTTTCTTCCTTATAAGATCACCTGTGAGCCCTCCTCCCTCTCCTCTGTCTCCTCCGTCTCCTCCTCTTCCTCTCCTCCCTTCTACTCCTCCCTCTTCTCTTGCTTCCCAAGAGGCCGGTGTGCCGCCTCAGCCAACCACCACCACCCAAGCCGTATTCCCCTGTTTTACCCCCCCCCCCCCCAATTCGAGATCTATTTTGGCCGTCGGAAAGTGCCGCCGCTGGACCAAGCCACCCTCGGCCATGACCCTCTTCTCCGTCAACCACCGGTAAGACTCTTTCGCCCTTTATTCAGCATGCTTTCCTCCCTTTGTTTTGGCCCCATGAACCGAGACCATTCTCGATTGATTCTCGACCCCGGCCACCGCAACGGCCGCCGGCCACCACTGCTGACGGCTGGCCGTCGACCGGACGACGACCTCCTCCACCCAGGCTGGCCGTCTAGACCCCCCCGGTCCTTTCTTCCTCTTCTTTTTCTTCCCCTGTCCGTGGGGGTTTGGGGAAGAAGAAGGGCCTTGTTCCGAAACCCAGTTCAGACCTGGAACCCGAAACCCAAAATCCGAACCTGTTTGGCCAATAAATGGAATTTTACAGTTAAGCCATTGATAGTATATTATTGCACAAAAGAGCTTTATGTAAATTATGTTTGATCCCTATAAGAAACATTTATTACATAAAGGCCCTCAAATATATTTGTTTGGTCCCTTTACTCAAGTTTTATTATAAAACAGTACCCTGTAATTAAGTATTAGTCCCTGCAATGAATTTTTATTGCATAAACGAACCAATTAGAGGCTAACCTTGGGGGCTCTATTGGGCCCAGTCTATGCGGGCCCATTGGGTCGTGTCCGATGTGGGCCCTATCGGGCCATTCATTATGGACTAACTCTGGGCCCTGTTGGGCCGTGCCCAGTAGTATTATTTTTGAATTTTGCTTAGCTCTGAAATTAACAAGAAATTAATTAAATTTAAACAGGTGAACTTGATCCGCCTATCTGAAGTAGGGGTTAATCAAGAAGATGTAAGTAACTTAATACTTCAAGTGTGATTTCCAAATTATTTGATAAATTGATTAAATTTTGACATATATTTTGTATTCAGTAAAAAGGGTCAGGCATGTTAAATTTTATTTGAAAATTATGTTGTATGCTATGAAATCCGAAAAATATGACTGGATAATTTATGAAATCTATTTTTGTATATATACATTCTCAGCATGGCTATGACATATTCTGTTCTGGCCCCGCCAATGGGGATTATACGTTGGATCTGTCGACTTGTAATCTATGAGGAACCGGTTTCGACACCGCGCCACCGGTGATTAGAATAGTGGTTTCTGGACACCATTGCCACCGGTGACTAACAATAGTGGTTTCTGGCACTCTGTGTAATCCGTGCCACTAGGTTACGTGGCCGTAGTCTATTATATTGAGATTCTGGTATTGGAGTTTTTGAAAAAATGATAATAAATTTTGAAAATAGTAAAACTATGTTATTTATGATTTATTCTATACATTATCCTGTATTTCGATCTGATATGCTCTGACCCCACTATGGGATATTTTGTTGCTTACTGGGCTAATGTAGCTCATTATTCTGTTTTCTGTTTTTCAGATCCAGAGACTTGATTGTACGGAATTGGGGGAGTGCGTTAGATTTTTTGATGATTCCTTCAGTTATTGGCATTTTAGTTAGATTAGCTTGGACATTTGAATTATATTGGCATATGCTATTTTGAAATTTTGTAAGACTGCTTTCGAATATTTTAATTATTTATGTCAATTTTAAGCATCTGTGATTAACCCTTAAATAAGTTTTGAACATCTGTATTTGCTCCGATATGTTCCGATGCCTTGCATGCCTGTGCGGCCCGCCGTACGGGCGTGCGGCGTCTGCCGCGCTCCGGGCTCGGGGCGTGACAATTATAGAGGTCGAATCTTGCACAAGGTGGTGGTCGAAGGCATTATGGACATGACTTGTGGAGGTGGGCAAAGGCAACAAGGAGGAGGAGGAGGCATTATTTTTTGCTACCTTCTTCTTCTCCTTCACGGTCGAAGGCATTATTTTTCATTACCTTTTTGGGAGAACCATTCAAATCTATTTATAGCTGGAGTCCAAATCTTCTAAAATCGCATCGTAACAAACTCAGAGTCGTACTCCAATAGATTGTTGACATGGCGTAACAACCTTAGGGACATGCCATAACAACTTCGCACATAGCGAGATCAGGTGCACCTTTTGAGGCGGTAGAAGGCAAGCTGCTCCTTTTGCAGGAAGCCTTTGCTTGGCACAGGTCGGCAATCGAGGTTGCAGAACCGAGCTAGGAGGGTATTGACCTCAGGAGTTAGATGCTTTTGCGCTACCTAGCCTGCTCTCCACACCTAACTGAGGTGACCAGATTGAGATGCTCCGCAAGGACCTCGGACGCATGAGGACCGCATCATGAACTATGCGTTGGACGAATCTTTATGTACCACATCACACCCGTGCTTAATTGCTACAACAATACTAATGGGCTCTTAAGCATTACAAATATGATGAAAGGGGGAGGGCTTGACATGGCCAGAGAGGCTATTGGTGTACCGGAGGAGGAGGTGGGCAATGCCAACATGGCTATGGAGCTTATAGATGGTATTGGGGAAGACAAATTGTCCCAAGTCGCTGTTAGATGTATGCCCTAGAAGCCAATTTTTGGCTGACACATTATTAATTTTGGGACATAATTTGTACTTGACTTTATTATTATTGAATAAATGAAAGGCATCTTTTTTATTCATATTGTTTATGTGTCTATGAATCGTCCAAGAATTAATAAGATGATGATGCATATTCTTAAGAGTTAAGAATTTGAGCCATGCATCATTGGTGATTAATTTCTGAATGCTCCTGATCGATGGATCATCACGAGGGCGGTGATCGATCCGATGAGATCAGTGCACACATTACTTTCCTTATGGATGGACGAGACTCGAGTCCACGGTGTGGGAACACTGAAGTAATAGTGCAGGTGCTTGTTAGAGAACAAGGGTACTGAGCGTGACCAATACAAGAAGTCACTTGGATGTCTATCCACTTGTCAGTGACTTGCTTGATGTTGCAGTAGTGTGACTGGTCCTTTGACCTGCGGTGCTTCGGCTACTCACAGTGAGGTTATTGTAGTTTGACTGCACACATGCATGGTCTCTAGCCATATGGGTCCATGCCGTGTAAATTGGCTGCAGTAGGTTCACTGTAGGAGTAGGGTATGCACCTATAAGGAATCTATCGACCTTGATAGATAAGGAGAGATCCTATGTGATTTATAAGACTGAGTTCGTAAGACTTCGGCCGGGGCAATATACACAGTGGAGAAAGAGTTTTCCACTCTCGAACTTAAGTCGAATAAATCTTCACATATGACAGACGATGGGGTTTGACGAGTTGTCCATGACCTCCGTCCTGTAGGGATCCACGATAGTAGGACTGTATCACATGATAACTGCACCTAGAGGTTCATCATTCTATTCTACGGGTAGCCACTACATGCTGCTAGGTATCACTGGTAGATGGTGGGACTCACAGAAATTATCTTGATGATCGATAAACCCTAATGAGTAGAGTTGGAATCGTTCCAATCCATTGAAAGGAGTTTTCAATGATATTATGATAGAGATCATAATATATCTCAATACCAGTCAGAGTAGAACCTATGGGGTCACACACACTAGAAGTATTGACCGATCCGATGGTTGAATCGTAATTAGGAATCACAAGTAATCAATTCGATTGATATTCAGTTGAAGAAGGAACAAAGGAAATTAATTAATTGGACTTGAAACAAGAGTCCTACTTCGAGTAGGATTCCTAGAGTCCTAATTGGATTAGGACTGGGAATCCTAGTTGGAGTAGGACTGGGATTCCTACTTGGAATAGGATTCCTACAATCCTAATGAGATTAGGAGTTTTGAATTAAAATCGGATTCCTACTTGGAGTAGGATTCCTAGAGTCCTAATCAGATTAGGACTTCGGATTCAAATAGAGTCCTAATTGGATTAGGACTAAAATTAAATATGTCCTAATTTGGATTAGGATTTCTTAAATCACAATTAATTATTAATCTAATGAATCAATAAGACTCCTAATTGGATTAGGATTGAAGAGTTCAATTGAGTCAAAATTGATTTAAGTTCTAATTGGATTAGGACTTACCTAGATTGGATCCAAATTGGTTCACCCTTGGGCTAAGCCTAATTGGATTAGGACTTGACCACATTAGGGCATTGCAAACCCTACTTAATGTGGATTAGGGTTTACCATGAGGAGGGGCGTACGCCCCTCCCCTTTTCATGTGGTGAGGGATGAAGAGAGGGGGCCGGCGCCCCCTCTTAGGAAATAACTCTAGGACTCCTAAATTGTAGGAGCCCTAGATGGCTATAAAAAGGGAGCAAAGGGGCCGGCGCCCTAATCAAGTTGAATCCCTCTTCCTCCAAGCCGTGGCCACCCCTCTCCCTTTCCTTGGTTCAGCCGCAAGCAAGAAGAGGAAGAAAAAGAAGCTTGGCGGCCTCCTCCCTCCTCCTTTGCTTCATCCAACGCAGGGAAGAAAAGAAAGGCTGCAGGGCCTTCGTTCCTCTTCCTCTATCCCTCCTTCTTCTTCCTCCTTTCAAGCACATTCAAGAGTTGAAATAAAGAGAGGAGATCAGCCATCAAAAGAAGTCTTTGCAAGGGAGCTAGCACCTCGGGAAGACTAGAGAGCTTTGATCGGATCTCTGCTTCGTGTGGATACCCGTAGAGGCCGGACACTTGAACGGCTTCAAGCAAACCCTCTTTCTAAAACCACGAACTCAAATTTGCGGAGATTATCTACCCGCACAAGGTGAAGATCTGATCTTCTAATTAGTCTAAAAGGTTTTTAATACTTATCTATCTACGAACGGTTTTTGAAACACGTTCATGCGATGAACGTCGATCCCGCACATGCCTCTTCCGCTGCCATCTGATTTTATTTTTGAAATATCAGCGGCATGGGCGGATTCCTAACAGTGGTATCAGAGCCTAGGCATCGTAGATTAAGGTAAGGATTAATTATTAATAGGCTTATTAGATCTGAAAATTGAATGATCATGCATGCTGAAAATTTTCTGCATGCAGATTTTTTCTAGGGTGCTGATTTTTACATGCTGATTTTTATGTGATAAAAAGATGATTCTAATTACATTGTTAATGGGATTACAAAGTTTAGAATCATGATTAGCATGATCAGCAACCTATGTCATAAGATAATCAATTAGTTTTCAGATCTGAAAAGTATAATTGTTGCATGCGGTGATGATCATAGGATTCAAACCCTTTTGGTATTAAATGTAAAGACCTGCGATGTGATCTGCAATGTCATGTAATTTTTCAGATGCTTGCATGCATCTTATTTAATATTTTGAGAGGCCTGCATGCCTCCTAAAAGGGAGATGTAATTTATTTTTATTTTTATTTTATATCTGGTTGTATTTCTGTGTGTGATGTACGTCAACGATCAAGTCAAAGATGATGCATGAGATGAGCAGGGGTCTAAGCGGTTGATGGCGATTGGATCAAGAGTTGGTCAAGGATCGAATCAAGGAGGCTTGGAACCAATTCAAGAGTTGAAGACCAGTTGATCGATTGACGTGCATGTGCTTGTAATACGACCTAACTAGAATCCATGATCATCACCTATTTAAAATTTAGCTTTAATTATTGCTGCGATTATAACTGCCTGCAATGTGCTGTTTGCATGTGATGTGAATGAGAGTCGGGTAGATAGGTTTACATGTGATGTAGCAAACCCAATGAGACCTAAACTAAAACCTCCTCAATCAAGTCGAGAGTGAACCGACATGAGCAAGTCATATTAGATTAATTGATCTAATTGGTGTCTAGGAAAGTATGAAAGGTGGTTACTTAATTAGGACCTTACTCTCTGAGTAAGGGGAGCCTCCCACCTGCTTACCTGGCCAATTGTTCGATTACCTCTTATGAAGAGCTCAAGTTGCAAACACTAAGACCTGATTAACCAATATTAAGTCAATAGGTCTTCCACCGTAGTAGAGCTGCTAAGGTCTTTCTGATGTTGATTTGTCTCGGCTGGACACAGTGGGCAAGTTGCATCGGGGGGCTGGATCTCTCTATAGACATGAGATGTTGTAGGGTAAAGATGGGGTTGGGCACCAATAACTGTTAGGTGAGGACCCAATGACGACTTTATTCCTACGGTTATACGGTGGGTCTGACTTAACTAAGAAATGGGACCAATAACTGTTAGGTGAGGTTTTTATGGCTTAGAGACCAAGTTGCACTGCAACATGCTTGAGAAGCATTGTACAAGAGTTGTACATTCATCAATCTATGTGTCACCAATAACTGTTAGGTGAGGTGGCATGTAAATCGGTGAAACCGCAGTACCCACTAGAAACCCTAGTCATGTAGGATTTCCGTTTTCCTACCAGGGGAGTGTGAGGAATTCGAGAAAATAGTGGGAGGTACATTCGTTCTAAAAGTCCTTAGAACAGATTAAGGATCAAGTACAAAAGTCTAACTAGAATCTTTACTCTCTGCAGATCATAATATCAGCCTCAAACCCTTTGACCCGTATTCTTGAGACCAACCGATTGATCGGTACCAATTATAGAGACTGGCTTAGGAATCTCAAAATTATTCTGAGTTGCGAGAAAATAGGCTATGTGCTCGACAATGACATCCCCGCATTACCAACACGTCCAACCGCTGATCAGCATATGACGCATGAGAAGTGGACAGACGATGACACTAGGGTCAAGTGCTATATCATGGCATCCATGTCCAATGAACTACAATGCCAGCATAAAAATATGAAGACTGCTAGGGACATACTGGCACACCTGCAAGAGTTGTATGGTGAGCAGAGTCGCACAGCTCGTTTTGAAGAGTCCAAGAGGCTCTTCAAAGCAAAGATGCGCGAGGGGCAGTCTGTCCATGATCACGGTCTAACTATGATCAAGGACCTTGAGGAGCTTGAGAAGCTCGGTATGAACATGCACAAGGAATTGCAAGTTGATCTGATCCTTCAATCCCTTCCTGATTCATTTGGTCAGTTTATAGTAAACTACCACATGAATAAGATTGAATGCACTAAGACTGAACTGATAAATATGTTGGTAACTGCTGAGGAAGCCTTGAAAGGTTCAAGGGGCAATGTCCTTGCTGCTGAGTTAACTTCTGGTTCCAAGAGAAAGTCTACTTGGAAGAAAAAGAAGCCTGCTAAGAAGCAGAAGAAAGACAAAAAGCCAAAGAAGGAAGTTCAAAAGAAAAAGGCTAATAACAAAGAAAAATGTTTCCACTGCAATGTCGACGGCCACTGGAAGAGAAACTGTCTTTCATACCTCGAGAGCCTGAAGAACAAGAAAGGTGACACACCTTCAGAAGGTATAGACTTGCTCATAATTGAAACTAATCTAACGGTTTCTTCTACTTCTAGTTGGGTTATAGATTCTGGTTCTAGTGCTCATCTATGCACTACCATGCAGGGTCTAAAGGAAAGTAGAAGGCTGGCGGAAGGTGCGGTAATCCTTCGGGTTGGCAACGGGGCAAAAGTTGCTGCTGTGGCTGTGGGCACATACCATCTGCGACTACCGTCTGATTTTAGTTTATTACTTAGAGACTGCTATTATGTACCTGCTGCTAGCAGAAATTTGATTTCTGTTTCATGTCTAGCACAGGAAGGTTATGTTTTTACATTTGACAAAGACTGCTGTTCTATTTATTTCAGAAATAAAATAGTCGCACGTGGTTTTATGATTGACAGTCTCTATCATTTGCATATGGATGTATCTATAAATGTGTTTGAGCAAGAAGTGAGTGCTAAAGGATCCAAAAGATCCAGAGATGAGATAAACCAAAAGTATTTGTGGCACCTCAGGCTTGGCCATATTGGAGAGGACAGAATGAACAAAATGGATAAAGATGGGCCTCTTGGCTCATTGACTTCCGAGTCATATCCAGTTTGCGAGTCCTGTCTTCAAGAAAAAATGGCCAGATTGCCCTTTGTAGGACATGGGAAGAGGACCACTGAAATACTTACCCTGGTACATACAGATGTATGTGGCCCATTCGATGTGCTAGCCAGGGGACGTTATTCATACTTCATTACCTTTACCGATAATTATTCACGATATGGGTATGTGTATCTTATGAGACACAAATCTGAATCTTTCGAAAAGTTCAAAGAATTCAGAAATGAAGTAGAAAAACAAACTGGAAAACCCCTTAAGGCTCTTCGATCAGATCGAGGAGGAGAATACATTAGTGGAGAATTCCGGAACTATGTCAAGGACAATGGCATAGTCTCTCAATGGACTCCTCCAGGTACACCTCAACTCAACAGGGTGTCAGAGAGGAGAAATCGGACTCTATTGGATATGGTCCGGTCCATGATGTGCTTCACTGATCTACCGATGTTTCTTTGGGAGATGCCTTACTTACCGTAGTATATCTACTTAATAGAGTTCCCTCTAAATCCGTTCCTGCCACACCGTATGAGATATGGCATGGTAAGAAACCAAGTCTTGGTCATCTCAAGATTTGGAGATGTCCGGCCCACGTCAAAAGACTACAGGCGGACAAACTAGAGGCTAGGACCATAAGTGCTCGTTTTATAAGATATCCTAAAGAGTCATTAGGATACAATTTTTACATCTCAGAGGATCACAATATGTTTGTGAGCCGTCATGCCATCTTCTTGGAAAATCAGTTTATCCTTGACAGAGGCAATGGGAGGAAAATTGAGCTTGAAGAGAAAGTCTCTGAAAAGCAACGAGTCATGGATCCTATCGAACTCATTAATACAGAGCCAGTACACGATGTCCCTCAACCACCTCGCAGATCAAGTAGGGTCTCCCATCCTCCCGATAGATACTTAGGTATACTAGAAGAGGATACTGAGGAAATGTTCCTAGTGGGAGATAGGGATCACATACAGGATTCCAAAACCTACAACGAGGCGATATCTGATGTCGATTCTGAGAAATGGTTGGAAGCTATGAAGTCAGAATTAGACTCCATGCATTCCAACCAAGTCTGGACCTTAGTAGATCCACCAGAAGGTATTGTACCTATTGGATGCAAATGGATCTACAAAAGGAAGATAGGTTCGGATGGAGAGGTAGAGACCTATAAGGCAAGGCTTGTGGCGAAAGGGTATAGTCAACGCGAAGGCATTGACTATCAGGAGACCTTTTCACCTGTAGCCATGCTGAAATCCATCCGAACATTGCTTGCCATTGCAGCATTTCATGATTATGAAATCTGGCAGATGGATATGAAAACTGCTTTCCTAAATGGATATCTTCAAGAAGATATCTATATGGAACAGCCTTTGGGTTTCACTTCCAGTGATGGAGATCACAAGGTCTGCAAGCTGCAAAGGTCCATTTATGGACTAAAGCAAGCATCTCGGAGTTGGAACACTCGTTTCGATGACGCAATCAAAACATTTGATTTCATCAAAAACGAAGAGGAACCGTGTGTTTACAAAAAGGTTAGTGGGAGCGCTATCGTATTTCTCGTACTGTACATGAACGACATCCTCCTGATAGGGAATGATATTCCCATGCTAACCTCGGTCAAGGTCTGGTTGTCAAAAGAATTCTCCATGAAAGACCTTGGGGAAGCATCCTATATTTTGGGAATTAAGGTCTATAGAGATAGATCTAAAAGGATGCTTGGCCTATCACAGAAGATGTACATAGAGGAAGTATTGAAAAGGTTCAGCATGGAAAACTCTAAAAGGGGTCTCTTACCCCTAAGACATGGAATTCATCTCTCCAAGAAGATGTGCCCCAACACATCTGAAGAGATTCAACGCATGAGCAAGATCCCTTATGCATCGGCAATAGGGAGCTTCATGTATGCCATGCTATGTACACGACCTGATATAGCTCTTGCTGTGAGTGTCACAAGCAGATATCAGTCGAATCCAGGTGAAGAACACTGGACAGCTGTGAAGAATATTCTTAAGTACTTGAGAAGAACTAAAGATTTATTCTTAGTCTTTGGAGGATCATCAGAGTTAAAGGTAGAAGGGTACACAGATTCAGACTTCATGACTGATGTCGATGATAGAAAGTCAACATCTGGATATGTGTTCTTGTGCAATGGTGGTACGGTGAATTGGAAGAGTTCTAAACAATCGATCATTGCTGATTCTACTATGGAAGCTGAATACATCGCCGCCTCTGAAGCTGCTAAGGAAGGCTTCTGGTTCAAGAAATTCATTGCGGAATTGGATGTAATGTCATCAGATGCCATAACACTCTACTGCGATAATAATGGCGCCATAGCCCTTGCTAAGGAGCCAAGGTCTCATCAGAAGTCCAAGCATATAGAGCGGCGCTTCCATCTCATACGCGACTATGTTGAGAAGAAGTATGTCGAAGTGCAGAGAGTAGACTCCGCGGACAACGTGGCAGACCCATTCACTAAACAGCTAAGTCAGCAAAAGACTGAAGCCCACCTTGAGAAGATGTGACTAAGATATATGACTGATTGGCTTTAGTGCAAGTGGGAGATTGTTAGATGTATGCCCTAGAAGCCAATTTTTGGCTGACACATTATTAATTCTGGAACATAATTTGTACTTGACTTTATTATTATTGAATAAATGAAAGGCATCTTTTTCATTCATATTGTTTATGTGTCTATGAATTGTCCAAGAATTAATAAGATGATGATGCATATTCTTAAGAGTTAAGAATTTGAGCCATGCATCATTGATGATTAATTTCTGAATGCTCCTGATCGATGGATCATCACGAAGGCGGTGATCGATCCGATGAGATCAGTGCACACATTACTTTCCTTATGGATGGACGAGACTCGAGTCCACGGTGTGGGGACACTGAAGTAATAGTGCAGGTGCTTGTTAGAGAACAAGGGTACTGAGCGTGACCAATACAAGAAGTCATTTGGATGTCTATCTACTCGTCAGTGACTTGCTTGATGTTGCAGTAGTGTGACTGGTCCTTTGACCTGCGGTGCTTCGGCTACTCACAGTGAGGTTATTGCAGTTTGACTGCACACATGCATGGTCTCTAGCCATATGGGTCCATGCCGTGTAGATTGGCTGCAGTAGGTTTACTGTAGGAGTAGGGTATGCACCTATAAGGAATCCATCGACCTTGATAGATAAGGAGAGATCCTATGTGATTTATAAGACTGAGTTCGTAAGACCTCGGCCGGGGCAATATACACAGTGGAGAAAGAGTTTTCCACTCTCGAACTTAAGTCGAATAAATCTTCACATATGACAGACGATGGGGTTTGACGAGTTGTCCATGACCTCCGTCCTGTAGGAATCCACGATAGTAGGACTGTATCACATGACAACTGCACCTAGAGGTTCATCATTCTATTCTACTGGGTAGCCACTACATGCTGCTAGGTGTCACTGGTGGATGGTGGGACTCACAGGAATTATCTCGATGATCGATAAACCCTAATTAGTAGAGTTGGAATCGTTCCAATCCATTGAAAGGAGTTTTCAATGATATTATGATAGAGATCATAATATATCTCACTACCAGTCAGAGTAGAACCTATGGGATCACACACACTAGAAGTATTGACCGATCCGATGGTTGAATCGTGATTAGGAATCACAAGTAATCAATTCGATTGATATTCAGTTGAAGAAAGAACAAAGGGAATTAATTAATTGGACTTGAAACAAGAGTCCTACTTCGAGTAGGATTCCTAGAGTCCTAATTGGATTAGGACTGGGAATCCTAGTTGGAGTAGGACTGGGATTTCTACTTGAAATAGGATTCCTACAATCCTAATGAGATTAGGAGTTTTGAATTAAAATCGGATTCCTACTTGGAGTAGGATTCCTAGAGTCCTAATCAGATTAGGACTTCGGATTCAAATAGAGTCCTAATTGGATTAGGACTAAAATTAAATATGTCCTAATTTGGATTAGGGTTTCTTAAGTCACAATTAATTATTAATCTAATGAATCAATAAGACTCCTAATTGGATTAGGATTGAAGAGTTCAATTGAGTCAAAATTGATTTAAGTTCTAATTGGATTAGGACTTACCTAGATTGGATCCAAATTGGTTCACCCTTGGGCTAAGCCTAATTGGATTAGGACTTGACCACATTAGGGCATTGCAAACCCTACTTAATGTGGATTAGGGTTTACCATGAGGAGGGGCGTACGCCCCTCCCCTTTCCATGTGGTGAGGGATGAAGAGAGGGGGCCGGCGCCCCCTCTTAGGAAATAACTCTAGGACTCCTAAATTGTAGGAGCCCTAGATGGCTATAAAAAGGGAGCAAAGGGGCCGGCGCCCTAATCAAGTTGAATCCCTCTTCCTCCAAGCCGTGGCCACCCCTCTCCCTTTCCTTGGTTCAGCCGCAAGCAAGAAGAGGAAGAAAAAGAAGCTTGGCGGCCTCCTCCCTCCTCCTTTGCTTCATCCAACGCAGGGAAGAAAAGAAAGGCTGCAGGGCCTTCGTTCCTCTTCCTCTATCCCTCCTTCTTCTTCCTCCTTTCGAGCACATTCAAGAGTTGAAAGAAAGAGAGGAGATCAGCCATCAAAAGAAGTCTTTGCAAGGGAGCTAGCACCCCGGGAAGACTAGAGAGCTTTGATCGGATCTCTGCTTCGTGTGGATACCCGTAGAGGCCGGACACTTGAACGGCTTCAAGCGAACCCTCTTCCTAAAACCACGAACTCAGATTTGCGGAGATCATCTACCCGCACAAGGTGGAGATCTGATCTTCTAATTAGTCTAAAAGGTTTTTAATCCTTATCTATCTACGAACGGTTTTTGAAACACGTTCATGCGATGAACGTCGATCCCGCACATGCCTCTTCCGCTGCCATCTGATTTTATTTTTGAAATATCAGCGGCATGGACGGGTTCCTAACAGTCGCGCCCCTGCTAAAGGTTCTCTTGGAAGCAGAAGCAAAAAAAAAAAAGTAAAGAGATAAATCGCACATCTTTTATGAAATACTATAGACAGTATTTTGGTAAAAAAAATAATAGTTCGCACCAGATAATGACTTTTATGTTCTGGTGGTGGAACCCTAACACAAGGCCATCTTGCAAATACAAATAAATCCGTTTGGGTCAATTTGAAAATACGAATAAGGAGAGATATTTTAAGTAATATTGACAAAATTTGGATGTAATATGAAAGAAAAGGTATCGAGGCTTTTGCCGGTGCGAGGAAGGATCACATGAATGCAATTTTGTCTGCGTGTGAGAATAATGGAGCAGGCCTGTCCCTTTACATGTGATACGAAGAAAGAAAGCTTTTTTTTTAAAAAAAATGTCATGTGGCAATAAAAAAAACTCTTTCTTTTATGGCGTGTAAAATTTGTTTTCTCATCGGAGCATGTCCTTTATTGACCTTTTAGTTATGGCATTTTGGTGGCTTACCAAACCCAAATAAAATAATATTCACATGCATCGCATGCTCCGCATGATGTCATCTGAAAAGAGGTGAAGGGGAAACCATGAGATCCTTGTTCAGCAACGAGCCAACCTTTTGCAATACCATGTCCAGGTTAAAAAACAGGTGCACCTGATATCAGGTTCGAAACTAGTGGTTAATGGATAGTTTTTGAGTGCTTATATAGGATCAAAAAATTTAAATAATATTTTTTGATTAGTTATTTTGGGTAAGATCCTAAGTTGTGACAAGTGGTATCAGAACAAATCCGGTCCATAACCTATGTAGACTAGAGGACACTGCAGCATAGAATTATTAGGGCTGACCATGAGTCGTTCGTAGTGTTTGTGTTTAGATTTGAATGGATTTGAACCCTTAGCCTAACGAGCACGTCAGGGCTTGAACAAGAGATTATGTGAGGATCCGTGCGGGCGCGTGTTTAGTCCCAAATTAGTTATTCACTGAGTAGATCTTGAATACTTATACAAGATCAAGAAAACCAAATAATACCATCCGGCTAGTCATTTTGGATAAGATTTTGGATTGTTACAGTGTTTACTGAAAAAAAAAAAAAAAAAAAACCATTTGGAGGCCCATTATTCCTTGTAAAGGACGTAGAAACTTTGAAAGGGACCAGCCAACTGCTGAATGGCAGTAAACAGATAGAGGGTTTGATTTATTTTCTTTGTTGGTAATGGAGGTCAGCTGCAAATGATCCTGTCTGATCATGAACAACTTGGCGCGGCTCAATAGTAGACTCTGAGCTTGACCTTGTTAGGGTACAAGCTAACTTTGTATCTCTTATGAAACTTGGCTTGTAAACAGGCCAAATTTTAATAAGTTAAGATCACAAAATGATCAGAAGTTCCGAGTGGTTTTGATAAAGTCATACAAATGAGATAGCTTGATCGCACTCCGTCAAACTTGGCTCGAGCGCTATTACTCTTTTTATATGTTGAGTCGAGCCTGATTAGCTAGATTGATGTTCATCTAAGCTTAGCTCGACTCCCTCATGACCTGCCCAAATGTTACTTACCACTATATGATGCATACCTCGGATCTAGAGTGATTTTTGTGAGCAGATTTGATAAACCACTATATGATACGCGCTGCCGTCCATATGTCATTTGGAGCGTGGATGTTATATAATTGGGTTGAAAATTATCGATTCAAACGCAACTTATTTTTTTTATATAAATTGGTACCTAATCCCTTAACCCAATTTACACTTCACTTAGTAAATATAGTAGTAAATAAAAATAACATAAATACAAGAATAAAGAATTTTGGATAATTTCCAAATAAAATGAGAAAGTGAGAAGAAAAATTGAAGTGGAGAAGAAGGTGTTGTGGTTGAAATCTGGTCTGAGGGTGACCACACTAGAAGAAGCCGAGGAGACACCAGCCGAGATGGAGAAAGAAGGCCACCTCCTGCGCGCTAGGGGTACCTGCACAAAGCCTTGGCCGGGAATTCCAGTGAAAGCCCTCCGATGGTTAAGTTAGCCAGACTTTTGGAGAGATTTCTGAGTGGCTTCGATGACCTCTTGTAGCTTAAAATAGCTTATAATGACTTACCAAAGGCCTTTCCCTGCACCTTTTTATAGGGCGAGGGTCCTGGCCGTTACTTAAAATTTCAGATTGATTCGTGATCAGCTAGCTATCAATTGGAGGCGGCGTATAGCACGGAGATCAATCTGTCGGACGGAGAATGCGGGAGATATCTTTCTGGATCTATTCTGAGGGTCCGCTACATCATTCCAAACAGAAGTAGTCAAGGGAGTTCTTTAATACGCCATGTGCGCACTCGCTTCGAGGTGTTACCTGATGGTATGCGAGGGGCCAATCATCAATGCCCTACCCTCCGAGGTGGCTGTCATAATGACCGGCTTTTAACACCGCGATCTAGAAAGATCTGCTGAAAGAGCCTCTAGGTCTGCCACGTGGCACGATCTGGCCGCTCGGCGGCCTGGGCATGAGATTAGCGGAATCTTCGATGGGATCAAGGTTGATAGGGCCGAGGTCGGCTCGGCCTTCAGCAGGGTCTGAGGTCAACCTGGCTCTGGCCGAGGTTGGCTCAGCCTTCGGCAAGCTGAGGTCGGCCTGGCTTTTGGCGGGACTGAGATCTGCTTGGCTTTTGGTGGGGCATCGTTGCTTGCGGTCGAGGGAGCCTCTTTGGCTCACGGTCGACACTGCAGGGCGCCTCGGGGCTCGGACTGGGACGTCATTGTATCTTCGGTGGATGGAGCCTCTTCGGCCCGCTCGGTTCTAAGGTCTACTCGACCGGAATTGGGTGACTCCATGTCGGAGTAGGACGATCCATTTTGCCTCCCATCAGAAAGCAATAAATCTAGTGGAGAAAAAGACATGATAAATCTTAAATATGCAGTTCCTTGACATTTTCTAGTCAATATATTATTGTCTTAACTATTAGTCTAACCTTCCCAAACATTTGGACAATTTTTGACTAAGATATAGCCCGTAGGACAGTTGCAACCATTCTAAGGATTTGGGGATGAATTTTAAAAATTTGTTCAATCCATAGTGGCCTATCAAGTGGAAAAGGCCAAACCCATACCTCACCTATTCAAAATCGAATTGATATTAGCTAAACCATGCCTACCATAAGTGCAGAAATCTTCACCCAGAACCCAATTATTTTGGATGGGTTGGGTAGGCTGGCGGTCCAAGTTAACAATTGTTTGGGCAACTTGGTGGGTTCAAGTTGGTTTCAGAAATTGCCATCATATTCTATTCACTCATCACTCTATGATGCATATTTATGACTATGTATGATTTCTTTTTGAATTATTTTTTCTGCATGCAAATTTAATTAAAAAGAAAATTGCATAGATGCTCTTCAAGTTTGGGCTTGTTACACTTAAACTCCAAAAGTTTAAAAGTTTTAATTAGCCACCAAAAACTTATTGTCATTGCAATATGACCCAACTATCTATTTGGATTCTAGCACCGTTAACAGAGTAAGAAAAAAGACCAAAATGTCCTTGATTCGAAGAGGTCGGGTCGTTGCTTTCCACTTGCATAGATTTCAGAGTGCTCCATCCTCAGTCAAAGTGCTATGTTCATTGCCATCTATCTGCCTGTATTAATCTCAAAGCGCTCTATCATTTGTCATCCATTTATCTACATAGATGTTAAAATGCTCCATCCTCTGTAATCTATTGGCTTGCATAGATTTCAAAGTGTTTCATTCTCTGTTATTCATCTACCTACATTGCTCTCAGAGCACTTTTTTTTAGTTCACATCAGAACAAGAGTCCTTTGCTAAGTTAGTGGGAAGGGCGGTTCTGAAATTTTATAAATATTTAGTTATCAAGTAACCCTTGCGTGATAATGTTTTGTAATAGAGATAAAGCTAGGCCACATTGCAACAAATTTGAAGTTTTGGTGGCTAATGATTCTTTTAAAACTTTTGAAGTCTAGTATAAATGGTCCAAACTTGGATATGTGTATATAAAATTTTTTCTTTAATTATCATTGTCGTAATACTTATTTTCTCATAGTGAACTGCTGCTTCTAGAATAAGAATTCAGATCATCTATAATCCGAGACTCAATTGGAGAGATCCAATATCACGATCATGGGCTGTACATAGGGCAGCACTGCCATGCAACACATTGACCCTCCCATCACAAGCCTCATGCTATAATACATTGATAGAAATGGCACCAGACTAGACATCTATATTTAATCCTTGACTGGAGACGATTTTGATTCTTGGGACAAATATCTCCCATGTAAGAATCCAAATAAGGGGAAACTAAGACACTGTTGGAACAGAAGCACAATAGGTCCTATGGAATGTAGGAATTGTTAGAAATTTAAACTATGGATACAAATTTTTATAACAAACACAAATAATTAAGGCTAAATAAATAAGAATAAATTAGGGAAAAATATTGGCTATAGAGGCATGCTGATCATATTGTCCTTAAAGCTAGATTTTGTGTTCCCTGGAATCAGTGACTCGGCATGAAGGGTCCCAATGCATCTACCCTCTAGGATTCAACTATATCAGCACCTTTGTAAGGACACACTCCCAACTACAAAGATTAATTGAATTGCTTTGGATTGCCCCTTACCTCAAAAATGAAGATGTGGTGATATTTTGTAGAAATTAGAAAAAAAAAAAGAAAGAAAAGAGGGGGCTCTTTTGCAAAGAATAGAAGAGAGAAATAGAAAGGTATTTTTTAGAAAGAAATTAAGTACGTGTTTGTAATGAGAAGAGAAGAAATATATTTATAGAAGAGATTTTATGATATTTTGATCAACAGAAGCAACCGTCCAATCCTACAGTAGCAACCATTCATATATCCAACAGTAAAAACACCAATGGACAAAGGTAGGAAACGGCTCTTTTTTCCAGATGGATAATAAAAAAGGAGTTTGAAATATTTTAAAACACTAATATAAAAAATTAACCAACAATTTGCCAAATGTTTCAAAACACTTTTCTAATATGGCAAGCAATATTGAAAAGTCATGCATAGTATTAGTACCTTATGGGTTTGAACCATACCTTAGAAAATAAAGCTTAGGATCATGAAAATATGGTGGAGCTAATTAAGCTCGTTTAGCCAAATTCCTTTAGCATGATACGACCAAACCTAATATCCATGTAACTTTTCCTAACCAAAGTAAATTTTAGCTACTTGGTCCTATTACGTCCATGCACCTACCTGGATGTTCATGAATGCTTTAGAGATCTACCTTTATCTCATAGGGAGCGGCCTAACTCCGACACTCATATAGACAGCATCTATCACGAGTGTACTGTAGCTAACATTCCATCCTAAATTAAGATCTATGGACCCAATAAGAGCATCAAGCTCAACCTTGCACTCATTGCAGTAGTACTGTCTTATGCCATGGGGAGAGACTCTTCATCAGTCATCTCATATGATGGTGGATAGGAAATAAATGACAATACTCTTTGAGATGTCTTATGATTTTGTCCTTCCCATTGAACCTTCTTCATGAGATCTCCAATCATGGAGATTGGGCAACCTTCACATTGCCTCTGTAAGAGGCATCAATCCCGTCCCCCTCAATGTCTTGCTCCCTAACTCTCTGGCTAGCGGCTTGGTTAGAGTATCAGCCACATATTTCTTTGGCCTCACAAAGTCCATGGACACAACACCATATTTACTTAATTATTTTGTACCAACAAAATCAAACCTTTTGGGTCAATACGACTCTAAGATAAAAAGGACAAGTTCCGAATTCTTTTACTATGGCCTTATTGAGAATCCTAACATATAATATTTAGAAATTTAAACCTAAACTACAAAATAAATAAATTATATATTTTCACATCTTCCATCACGAAATAACATGGAAGGTATCACAGAAATACTTACCTACAACTATTACCACATCTCATGTATAAGATATGAAATTATAGCCCATCTTTGATTCCAAAACTGATAACATAAGATTTTATTAGAAAAATATTCTAAATAAGATAAAACAATTCTCTACTATTATTATTCTTGGATTATTCCTACAATCCAACAAAGCCATCATTATGTAACATTGATCATAATGGCTTCTTACTTCACATCATCTCATAATGCAAGTGAGAATTGTGCACTACATCATTTGTTTTAGAAAATGCTCGAATATATCCTTTTGCCTCAGATTTAAAGTAATTAATCAATAATGGAAAACAAGTTGTAAAGCTTAGAGAAGTTTTCAATCAAGCAAGATTCCTTGGAATGAGTCCATGTTGTCTTTTAGTTTCCGATCATTACAAATATCTAATCCAAAATAAAATAAAGGAAAAAATTCCAGATCAATTTCTTTAAACCTAAGACTAATCCCAACCATAAGTAAGACTTATAATGGCCCACACAATCATATCTAATCTTGTGAGATGCATCAAGGTATACTCGTCATCATATGACCTAACCAGGTGAGTTGGGAACTAGTTTATCATGAATTGCTTGCTATATAAAATTTAGACCTAATTAAATCTGGTGCTAATTCTTGTAAAACCTGGTCATAATTAGATATTTAGAGGTTCTGATGCAAGCTATAAAATTTGATTTTGATCCAAAAAAAAATCAGGTTGCAAAATAATGAACATACTTGTCACTAACGCAAAAGACTACTATGTGTAATGGGTCAATCTTGACCGAAATCGTATCTTTTACTTTTCTGATTCAAATGTAACTTGATCTATAACAAGATCAACATTTAAAAAATCCTAGATTTTAGAGAAAAAAAAAGCAACTAAAGCCTATTGTACAAATTGCTTTGTACCAAGCTAAAAGTTAGGGTTGAACTCATGTAGTTAAGTTGGCTCACTAGGGCTAACCTAATGGCTTAGATGCATACCATTAAATAGGCTCATAGATATTATTGGTTGGCTGCCTAGTAGGGTACACACTTATAGGATCATTGGTGTTTAGGTCTGGTGTCAAAAAGATTAAATTTCCTGGAGTCCTAGTTCAACTATGATTCCTATGAGACCTACAAATTTTACTTGCACACCAATTAAATAATTTATATATGACCTTATCCTTTTCTAGATCTAACTAGGAGTGTTTTAAGATGTTGGACAAGTGGTTGAGGAGTCATAAAAGATTGATATCCCAATCTGATTGGGTTTTGATATGGCCAACATCCTATTAGGAAAGCTGCAATTGACTAGGATAGGTCAAAAAGGAAATCTATCCTTATCTAATTGTAGGAGTCCAATATTAACTCCATATTATATTTAAGCAGAACAAGAAACTATGTCCTAGATAATAGAGAGTTTTTGTCAACTAGGACTCTCCATATGAATAAACACTAAGGGGCTAGCCACATAGGATAAGGTGTGGACATCACAAGCATGGTTCTAGGTATAGGAAAGCATGGATTGGGTCTTCAATTCAAGGGAAAATCACCTCTGAATTATATGAGACAAAATAGAAAACCAAAGGTCTTATTGGATAACAAATAATTTCTTGGATCCAATAGGAAACAAACTCTAGTTTTCTTACATCTAGACAACAAGAATCTCATTCCACAAGATAAGATGCGACTCTTAGCCTCACAGAGGGGCCATGACTACCCTACAAGCACATGAATCCAATATAACAGGCTGAAAAGCCTCAAAACAAGGGATCTAGCCAAATTTAATCAACCCAATGAACATATGCTTGCCCTATACAGGATGGACCTTTTTTCTTCATCCTATGAAGAAGAAGATATTTGAAATCAGAATTGGAATTATCTATAGTAAATACAATCATGCAAAGGTAAGGATTACATGCAGATTACATGAATTTGTAGATTACATGCATAATAAAAAAGTTGTATACATGGTAGGAGACACTCAGGCTATAAAGCATACAACACTATGAGAGTTACTATCCACAGCTACTTCTATCTAGGTGCCTATATAGAGCTTTGCCTAGCTCTAAGTCTCTAATAACCACAACCTATGAGGATGCACTGCTAAAAGAACTTGCCCACATCTTCTTTCTTTGTCTCTCTTTTTCTTGTTGGTGAAGGAAGACCTTTGGCTTTCGTTTGCCTCTCTCGCACAATCTTTCTTAGCATGTGAGCTTGTGGACTTGTGAAATCCTAGAGAGCCTCCTCTTCTGTCGAGGAGGGGAGGTGCTACTTGGCACCTTAGAGTCCTCTAACTTAAGTGAGGATAAGTATGGGGTGTTATCCTTGCTTGATCATTCCTATAGTCCTTATTGGACTCCAATACAAGAGAGTATGGGGTGTTAGCCTTTTAGAGGCTGCTCCATCTAGATGCAAGCACTCCAAAGTGGAGTTTGCCATTTAATTAGCACAATAAGCATAGAGGGCAGTGGTCACTTTTTCTAGTTGACCACCCCAACTTGGATCACATCCAATTGGTATTAGAGCTATCCCTCTAGCCCAATCTCTTCTCCAATCAAATACTAATCTTTCTTAATCCAACTAGTGGGAGAATCGTCAATTGCAACCTTATTCCAATTGACATTAGATATGAGATAGCTTAATAGGTTCCTACTTACCAATGACCTACCCCTTCAAGCTTGCTTAGTTATACATTAGCAAAATGGTTTAGCATGTAAACATAGAGCCCATAATATAATCCTGAACCTCTTGGTGAGTAGGATGAAACTAGTTGGTCTCTCTGTTCTTGAACAAGCTATGTCCTGTAATTTAATATGCATCTTTCCAGCATTCTTGTATGATCATTGAGTATTGTACTGTTAAACCCTCAGTCATATGATGTCTAGCCTATTAGAACCTTTGTTCATGTCAGACATCATGGTCATACAATTATTAAAGTAACTAATTATTAACTATAATAATTTTGTGTAAATAATTATTTCCAAATCTTGCAAGTGATTGTCCAAGCTTATGTATCTAATCATATCTCTACACCAAACATTATGATGCTATGATGCTTATCAAGTTGAAGAACCAAACATTCACTCGCATATGGATCCCATGCTTCCTATCAAAGACATTATTCAAGGTATCATTACTGATACACAGATTTTGCTACAAATCTGTTTGACACTTAGCCTATAGAAAAGTATCCTATCCTTCATGTCAAGGAACCACTTATAAGCTCATGCAACTAGTTTACACTCTATCCTTGATAGTGCTTCTTGAGGTGGATTATTAGTATTGATTGTTTAGTATGATGATGCACGTGGGAGTTAGTGTGAGGTCTCACCTCAATAAAAGAGAAAAATCTATGAAGTCACTATCCACCTTAGCAGCCCTATACATGCGATGCACAAACTTACTAATAGTCGTGAACATATTTTGACATTTTATCAAAAATGCATTTTGAGTAGGATAATTGAACCCCAACCATAGAAATCCATTCACTTACATAAAATCTCAAAGTGCTCATAGACTCTTCTCTAGCTTCAAGACTAAAGTGTGACACTTTCGTTAAATCATTTATGGCTATGTATAAAAAGAAGATAGCCATGATCTCAACAATTCTTTATGTTAAATATGCAAATGGGTTTTAGGGTATATCCTACTTCCAACAAAGTAGCATCACTAGGGAAAGCATAGACTTCTTCCAAGCAAACAAGTGTGAAATAGAAATTCCAAGTTAGAAAAGGCAGTTTGGATCATATCCAGTAAGAGGGACAGTGGATCCTCCCAAATTAGAAACTCTTGTGCTTGTTAAATAAGCAAAGAGAAGGTGTTCAATAGACAACTCCCCTTAATGTGAAGGAGACTTAAAAGCCCACACACCACTAAAATCAAATATAGGAGGATTTGAGAGTTCAATGCTCTTAGGAATACTAGGCTCATATTCTAATACAAAATGATTAGAAGAAGCAAACATCACATAATTACCAACATAAATAGAACAAGCTGCTAAGTGTGGCCTCTAACATTCAAAAATAGTGACCATTCACCTTGATCATTTGAAACAACCTTCATCTAATTTGGATCCCTATCATCCATAGGTTTTTCTCTACTATTCTTGACCTTGGAACCATCGGTAGAAGCATTAACAACCATTAATAAAGCAACTCCGACCAAAAGCAAGTGGACTCTGCGAACTTGGAAAGGATCGACTAGAATCAGATTGGGTCCGCCCACTTGAACATTCTGCACTAAGTCATTAGATCCCAAGCGATCCAGGAGGATCATCAGACTTGATGCAGACTACTTTAACGATTATGAATAGAGCCAGATAGGGTCCAGAAGTGAGACCTACTATATTAGAAAGCCGAATTATGTGTCAAACTTTTAGAGGTCATAACTTGGTCGGACGATGCCTAATTGAGATAATCTTTTTTCTTTCAAATAAGATAACTTTTTGAGATCTACAACATAGTGTTACCCCTAAAGGAGGCCTTAAGGTTAGCAATTAGGCCTCCATCGCTTGAGCTTTGAAACATGCTAGTCAAATCAAAAAATTTTTTTTGAGAAAGATCTTGATTGGACATATCTTCTAATCCGGGAAGAACTAAGTGGAGCAATAAAAGGCAAAGTTGCTATAAAAATTAAGAACTACTTTCTGTGATAATTTAGTTTTTTCGAGTTTAATTCTACTAGTGATATCTATTTTTTGAAAGCTAGTCCTGTTTGAACAAGGAGGAGAATCTGACCTAAATTGAACAAGCGCAGACCTCGCTATTATGAATAGAGGTTAGATATCTTAATTTATGAATCATCAATAAAAGAAAGGAGATCTCAATCCTACTTTTATCAATTCTTACCTTTTTCTAATTTTTTTTTAGAGATTCAAGTTGACTGGGTTAAAAAAATTCTTCCTTCTCTTCGATCAGATCACCAAGTCAAACCCCTAATGCCATCTTTTATATTCTTTAGCTCCTACGATCCTCGGTAAGGCATGCTTACTAAGCCTTTGTGTTCCATCTTGAAAATCTGCTTAGGTATTCTTGAACCACTTCTTCTAATCTTCTATAGTAGAATGAGAATTGATCATAGGTGGAATAGGTCATCGGGCCCAAACTTCAACCTCCACTATAACTTTGAACCTAGCAAAACCAATAACCTAGAAAAATTGGGGAATCTTTTGCAAACTGCATAGTCTAATACCAAGCAAAAAGTAAACAAATCCTTGATTTTCAAGACCACATGATCAAGAAACTCCACTACACCAAATGAACTAATTATCTGTTCAACACCCTCATCATACCAGAGAATCCATGGATGTTCCAAGAGTTTTAACCATAAATTCTATTGAATATCAGTAGGCATCCTCAAATCAAAAACTATGATTTGACCACAGAGTCACACTCACCAACTGAGAAAATGCCCCTATGTGTTGTGTTCTAAAGAATCTTCTAATTAGGAGACCTAATTTTTTTTGCAACTTTCTGAACTTTTCATCCCCAAATACTATCAACAAAATGGAGAGCACATTAAATATGCGAACATTCTCCCCTTACAAGAAAATAGTCCACTGCACACATATATAGCTAAACTAATGCTTCAAAGTAATAGTAAAGGGCACATGTGCTCACCTCCTCTATTTGGTTCTCAACCTTATATCCCCAATTTTCTTTCGAAGTGACTTGAAGGTTGATGCCGACAATTAAAGATCCAGTGTCCCAACCCCTCGCACTAGAAGCAATTAGTTGGATTTCTACATAATCTTGCCACATGCCCCACATTTAAAACATTGATTCTTTTTTATCATAGAAGACAAAAGTGGAAACCGGAAATAAGAAAAAGTGTGACTGCCTTTCTACCCTTTATCGAGGACATCGTTATGTCTTCAGTCTCTAATATCTTCTCTCTATTATTATTAGCAGATCTATAAATTCTCAAGAAGGCATCTCTAGAATGAAAAGTTATGTAACTTCGGATATGATCTTACACTCTACTTTCTTCCTTTCTTCTTTCTCCTCTTTTTGTCCTTCACGTTTGTCCGGACTTCGAGAAGACTTTCTCACCCATCTTCACTTATTTTTCTCCTCTTTTTTCCTTTTTCCTCTAATCCATCTGCCAACATCCTTCCTCAACTTTCCTCGCCTTTTCTCTTTAGAATTCTAGAGTTTCTCACTCCTGGGATCCCCGTCTTTAACATTAAACAATTTTCTGGAGATGTGATGATGTATGTCACGAGGAGACGCCTATCCTGCCTGAGACTATAGCAGCAAAGAAAAATAGGAAAAATGTAGCAAAAGCATTTCAAACTGAGATTCAAAATAGCAACTTATGAGGATCCGTGCGGACTTATGTTTAGTCCCACATCGGTTATTCGCTGGGTAGATCTTGGATACTTATATGGGATCAAGAAACTCAAATAATACATTTCGGCTAGCCATTTTGGGTGAGGTCTTTGGTTATGACAAATAGTATTAGAGTGGACCCGGCTCGTAATCTATGTGGATTAGGGAACACTGCAGCATGGATCCATCGAGGTTGACCACGGGCCGATCGTGGTGTTTGTCATTAGATTTGAATGGATTTGAACCATTGGATACTTATACAGGATCAAGAAACCATATATTTCGGCTAGCCATTTTGGGTGAGATCCTGGATTGTGACACAACTAGAAGAAGAAAGTAAGAAATTAATGCTAGACTAAGGATAACTATCTAGAACAAGAGGGAGCTTAGAGCTATAATGGTAACTAGAAGGCCTCCTATTTTTGTTGAACATTCAGCATTCTACATGCAATCTCCATAGGGCCTTGGTTACTAACAAAGGCATCCCACTAGCATCTTCCGAATCATAGCCTCCCACTATGGGTCTCAAGCAGCTTCTCACTATGTAAGAGAATTTTGAGAGAAAATCTCAAAAAATAATTTCAATGATTAAAATCTCAATTAGTTGACCGTCGGATGCCTTCAGACAGTAGGCTTCCTATTTGGTTATTAGCTCACTGTCTAAATTGTTTTGATAGTCTTAATCTTTGAGTTTTGGTTTTGAGTCCATTGCTGTACTGCTAGAATGGATCTTTCCGATGGTGACCTATATTCCATCGGAGCATTTTGATAGTAAGCTGGCCACTGTTGGATGTGTTCTAGTGGCATAACTCCCACCATCAAAGCAATGGCTATTCTTTGTATTCCTTTAACCCAAATTCTCTCTTCTAGCCTTTGTCTTGCACACTTCTAACCTTGTTGGAGAACTCTATTGGTGCTGAAAATCAAGGGAGCACTGCCCTTGGGGACATTGAATGGCTAGCATGTCTTGCATCTGCATTGCATCATGCATGGTATTAATCCTTGTACCTCTCGCATGCTAAGTAAGCACACTTGGTGTTACAATTGTCATAGCCTTGTAATAAATTGTATAGGTTATGACAATATTTTCTGTTCAATGTTCTATGCTGTATACTAATGTTGGTTAATTTAAAGTTAAACATATTAACATGTGTGAATTAGACAAGGAAGTAGAAAAACCTAGAAATCTGTTAAAAATACAGGACCTTTGCTTAAGCTATCTTCTATTAAATCCAAAAGTGAATCAGAAAATATTTTATTCTTGCAATCTTTTAAACATGCATGAATTGAAGTGTTTAGCCCTCTTTTGGTTAAAGGTCATGGCAACTTAAACAAGCCCTAGATGAAGAAGAGAATAATATTTGTTTTATATAGAACTCCATCTGGCTTCTCTTCTCGAGCAATTGAAGAGTCTTTTGGATAGAGTGGAACAAAAGGTTTGATCAATTAACTTATATAATAATTAATTTTATCACAAACATGCCTTCATGGTAAACTTTGATTAGTATTATAAGATTTTCTTTCAATTCTCAATACTTTTTCTTAGTTCTCAAAGAAGATGAGTGCCTAATCTATTCAACTAGATTAAAAGGAGAGTCTGATTGCTCCTCCAGCACGATGCATGTCCTCTGTCTTGGTTTTGCCGTGTGTCTGCATCCTCGAACGTTGGATACTCCCTTACAAACAAATATGCTGCTAACACGTGTGCTTATGGATGGTGTGCTCACTGGGCTCTTGGTCGGGCTAGGGATAGGCACGTGTAGTTGGGCGCATAGAGCTATTGGTTTTTTTTTCTTTTTTTTGGTACACTGGCAGCTCACACTAGTCTCATGTGAGCATTGCCTACTGAACAAAGGACAAAATACTCCACAGTGTTGGAGGGATAGGTACATAATGGGTCCAAAGAATCTCTTCAGAATGATCAGTAGCAAAGGAGGCGACCCAATCAGCAGCTCTATTTGTCTCTCGGAACACATGCCCAGTCTGGAAGATGTGACACTTCTGTAGTAACCGCCGGACATCCTTTAGAAGTGGATGGTCGAAGATCCCCAGCCCCTCCTGTAGAATCCACTCAACCACCTCAATTGATTCCCCCTCCAGGATGATGCATTGGGTCTCCAAAACTCGCCTTGCATAGGAGACACCCTCCCATGCGGCCTTGAGCTCCGCCCCCAGAATAGATGACTCGAAGGTGCGCGCCGCTCTCCCGCCACAATCATCCTGGACTTGTGATCCCTAATCACAAAAGCAACACTTATGCTAGCTCCACCAGCGAACAGACTACCATCAAAGTTCACCTTAAAGTGGCCGGGGGGTGGGGGCTCCGAGGATGTAAGTACATACCTAGGCGTTATAGCAGCAGAGGGGAAGACCTAGATGTCCCTAGCCAACTCAGATGAAACAGTCATAGTAGCCTCGGAGACCTCACTAGCTTGATGGATAGCTCTATCTACCACAACCCTTAGAGAGGCCCTCGTACTCTCGAAGACTCTGTCGTTCCTATCCAACCAAATGTGATAAGCCAGATAGGCACCAGTAATGCCCCAGGCTGCAGAACTCGGAGCCTGAAAGACAGACCCCAAGCGTCGGAGTAAATCCTTAGTAGAGTGAGTGGACCTCAGCAGGGAAAAAGAAGCCTGTCGCCAAATCTGACCGGCTCGTGGACACTATAATTGAACATGGCTGATCATCTTCTCCACCTCCGGACAGTCCATATATAACGGAGAGATCCCCACCCCCCTCCTTGCCAGTACACTCCTGGTCGGTAGGCATTCTCAGGCCACCTTACAATTAAACAAAGTAACTCGGGGGTGGGTCGCATCCTCCAAATCCAGCTGCCGTCCAGTCGCCTCGAGCTCTCATCACCCATCGCGGCCTGCACATCAGCTAATTGGACCCTGGCCCTCCCATTGGCCGTCCACACCAGTCTATCCGCCATGGGCACATGGGGTAGTGGGATAGCAAGGATCCTCTTAGCCAGCTGGACCCGAAGGCCTCTCTAATCAACCCCTCATCCCACCTGCTCTAGCCGAAGATAACGAGGTCACTAACTGAGAGCCCCACCAGCCTCGCCGAATCAACCATCATCGGTAACCGGCTCAGCAGATAGTCGACCACCCACCTGTCCTCCAGAACGTCAATCGATCGACCGTCCCTAACAGCCCACTTGATCTATGCTCAGGGCCGGCCCGGGCCCTAGGCGACTGAGGCGGTCGCCTAAGGCCCCGGGCTAATGCAAGGCCCCCGGGAGGCTGACCAAAAGGAAGCAAAGGCCCCGATCTGGGGCTGGCTACGAGTCTTCTCCCTTGATGGAAAGGAGGTGGAGAGTTTCCTGGCCTGCAGAGGGGCAATTTGGGATGTTGGGGACAGTAGTTTTGTTTTGGGTGGGGAGAGCGAGAGAGAGAGGAGGGATTTGGTTGGCTTGATAGACGCCTGAAGCCACTCTTATCTTTCATCCCTTCTCTTTTTTGGTTTTGGTCTTGGTTTTCCTTCCCTCACATTACTCCTGATCCAGCTGGGCCATCCGGAAGAAAGATAGGAGGATTGGAGATGGACTTCTTCGAGGGTGGAGATTCTTTTAGTTTTCTCCTCTCGGTTTCTTCTCCCCTCTTGGGTGGTAGAGAGAGAAAAGGAGGGAGGGGGTTTAATGGCTGCTGTGCTGTGATGTTGCAGTTGCCGCTTGGGTACTTACTTGAAGGGGAGATGGTGGGATGGGGTGAATTTTCCATAATGACCCTACTTTCTCTTATAGAGAGGTTCCTCTATGTAAAAATTCTGGATGACCTTTTCCTATTTGGCTCTTACTTAACATGGTAAACAGTATTGCCAAGCATTATCTCAGTTATTTAATCAGTTTCATGGCCCTTCATTTAGTATAATTACTTTTATGTGCTTCCATTCAAGAATTATATTAAATAAAAAAGGCTTTTTGTCTATCTTTATTAGATTCATGTATCTTTGTTAAAATAGTATACTTGATAGCTATCTATTTTTATATATTTTTTAAAGTATTTTATATTTATTAAAAAAATTATTAAAAAAAAAGGCCTCGTTCATTGGATTCGCCATAGGCCCCAGAATGTATTGAGCCGCCCCTGTCTACGCTAGAACTGCCGGAGCGTGTAAGCAGATCTCCCTCCATATGAAAGAACGCTGCCGTCTGGGCTCGAAATCCACTAATGCCGTGTACGCTCTGTTTTCATTTCACCGTCTGGTGCAAAAATATTGTGTTAGTAAGGGAGGAAAGAAAGAATTAGGTTTTAACCCCACTATTTGCCTTTCCTTTTGCTTTGATGATGTACGTAGCGGGTTGCTGCCAGGGCCGACAGCCTTCCTCTTCCCGCATGTATTCTTGTAACAGGAAAGGGGGTGGAAGAAATGGGAAATAGGGTGGGAAAAAAAATATAGAGAGCATGTAGATAAGCGAGAGTTGGGTATAGGTGTGGTCAAGAGAACAAAGAAAAAAAAAGTAAAATACATTTGTTGCTGGAAATTGGACCCGGGGGCCGCCGCGAAGCCGGAGGAGGAGGAGCTCCGCCGCCTGAGAGGGCGGACGGCGGTGCGCCGGCCGACTGCATCCTCCGTGGGGATGAGAGAGCGGAGTGAGAGGGCGGACGGCGGGGCGCCGGCCGGCCGCGTCCTCCGCTGGAGAGTGGAAGAGAGTAAAGAGGGGTGGTGCGTCCAGTCCTGTCCTGTCCTGCAAAAAAGCCGGTGGCCGGGCTCCCCGGCGCCGGCCCTCCGATGCTTAAGTCAGAGGGGGAATATGTGGAGAGAGCAGGCAGGAGAGCATTTGGATAAGATAAAGAAGATGAAGAGGATCATGTCCTCCCTTGGGTCTGTGCTGTTTACTTGTGTTCCGGTCCCCCCTTTCCTTCTTTCCTCCCCGGGTCCCTTTTATAGAGGGATTTTATGTTGCCCGGGAGGTGACAGGGAGTTTGTTCTCTTTTGCAATAATTGGGCACGATTTGGCTCATTAATGGCGTAGTGGAAGATAAGGCCGACTCAGATCGGAATCAGGGAGTTGTCACGGTCGATCGGACCTGTTGGAGTGGTTGAACCGCCGGCCGTGGTAGGTCCGGGGTCCATGGATGGTAAGCGCATTTATTACCGAATGAACCGGCGGTCAGGGAGAGCCATACGCTTTGATGGTTCAGTGATCCGGAGATCGTCTCAAGCCGTGTTCATTAAATGACTGAGCGCATCGGAGACTTGAGGGGGTCTCATGCATTAATGGCAGGTCGTGCCAAATACCTGCGGAGATCTTATGCCTTGACGGCTTGGAGATAGCGGCAGGTTGTAGTGGAGTTGTCAAGTCCCTCAGGGGGTTAGGCAGGAGTTGAACGTTTGGTCATGGCAATCGGCTTGGCAGGAGTGCCGAGCCGAGCTGGTCGCCCAATGGGGCGCCCTGTGGCGGGGTCGCTTCTAATGCTTCTGGTCGACGCCCTTTGGTCGAGCGCCTTCTAGCCGAGCGCCTTTATTTCGCGCTCCTTCCTTTCTGGTCAGCGCCCTCTAATCGAGCGCTTTTCTGGTCGGCGTCCTCTGGTCGGCTCTTTCTAGCCGAGCATCCCTACTTGGTCGTTGGTTGGTCCGAGCGCCTCTTGGTGCTCCGGTCGGCACTCTTGGGCCGAGCATCTTTTCGGATCGGCGCTCTCTAGCCGAGCACCCCTCTGGTTGGTGCTCTCTGGTCGGCACTCTTTGGCCGAGCGTCTTTCCGGTCGGCGCTTCTTGGCCGAGCGCCTCCGTGGCAGTATGACTTGGGGATTTCCCCCCAACAACATTAACTTTGAATCTTTTTGTATTATTGCTTTTATAAATACTTGCTTCCCTTAAATCCAAAAAAAAGAAAACAAAAAGAACCCTGTTCTCTTCTAGTTTCTAGAAATTCTATGAAATTGGAACAAGTTTTTTTTTTTTTGAAAAGAAAACCAAAATTATAGGACAAATTTAGTTTTTTGGGTCCCGCGGTGATTTTTTTTTTGCCTCTTGCTTTCCATTTAATTGGGAAAAAAAAATTATGATAGGAGGTTGGGACACAAGGTACACAAAACCCACCTCTTTTTTCTTATAAATGCATGCTTTTGTTTAATCTGAAAGAAAAAAATGTTGGGAAAAAATGTGTTCTCTTCTGTTTTGAAGAAAGAAAATATCTTCATCTTTCTACAATATGTATGCAGCTTGATTTTTTTTTGTTGACCTAATGAATTGCTTTTGATGAGGACAATATATTTAAGCATAATATCACTGATTTTATGTTCTTGGAGGTTTTTGGTGTGGCCGGCACCATAAAAACTCAGCTACCTTATAAAGTTCGGCTGTACCATAAAATATTTAGGTTGCGATTGATTATCTTAGAAATCAACTAAATTTTGTTGAGCTTGCAAATTAGCAAGAAGTTTGTAAATATTAGACTCAGAATTGGTTTAGCTATATCAGCAAAATAGCTTAATTTTAGTTGATTGTTAGAAAATCAAGTGAGTTTAGTTGTGAGTCCGAAAAATAACTGTTTTATAATTTTGTTTATAGATTATAGTAAAATTTTTGAAAAAAAAACTTTAGAAAATAGATGTAGAAGTTGAATTTGACTACAAATTATTATAAATTTTTTGTATTTAAGTTATTTGTGCTATAATTTTGTTTATAGATTATAGTAAAATTTTCGAAAAGAAAACTTTAGAAAATAGATGTAGAAGTTGAATTTGACTACAAATTATTATAAATTTTTTGTATTTAAGTTATTTGTGCTTGTTCTCGTCTTATATATTTACTTTATCACTCATTCCGTTGTGCATAATTCAGATTAGTTTTACTTAAGCATTGCTCAAGTTTATAAAATTTTTTGAAAAATCCTCCCGCCCCCTTTGGGTTATCATCTTCGGCAACAATTTTTTTTGAAACAGGATGTTACTGTTTCGGTGTAGATCCAGAAGCGAAGGACAGGAAGAGGGAAAAAAAAAAAAGAAATCGATGGAGAAAAAATAGTAGAGGCAGAAGCATTGAAATCTTGAAAATTCAGTAAAGAGTATGTCTGCAGTTTGATTTTTTCTTTTTCTTTTTTTGAAATGGGATGTCACCATTTTAGCGTAGATCAAAGAGCGAAAGCCAGGAAGAAATAAAAAAAAGAAACCGATGGAGCAGGGACAGAAGCTTTGAAATCTTAAAAAGTTTTGGTGTAGATCCGAGAGTAAAAGCCAGGAAGAGGGAAAGAAAAAAAAAGAAAAAGGGGAAACATAAAGAGGGAGCAAAAAAACTTAGACAGAGGTTGAGGAAGGGGAGTGACCTCTGATTTTTGTTGGGGGGAGCCAATCGTGTTTGGAAGAGGGAAACTGTGGATTTGGAGGAAAAAAATTGAGAGATCGAGGATGGAGAGGAAGTAGCCATGCCTAGCTCAGGATGGTAGTTGCTAATCGGCACCAAGGACGGTCCGATGGTGGCTTTGGCCCATAGTCAGTCCAGTAGAGGAGGGAGGGTGCGGTATTATTATTATTTTATTTTTATTTTTGCAACGGTGACTCACACACAGCGAATGTAGGAGCAACTCATAAAATTAAAAAAAAAAATAGTACAAATGGAAGGGATAGATATATGGTATTAGCGGAAGAAAGAAAAGCAGGTTGAGTAGATGAGTCTTAAGAAAGAAAAAAAAAAAATATTTCTGCCTATATATTATAATGTATTTGAGCAGCTTTTATATAGAACTAAGAGGTTGATGAAATTTGGTAAGGCATATTAAGTTTAGCATAATCAATCATAAATTAATCAAGATGAAGTTTGGTGAAACTAAGTTTGATATAATCAATCAATCAATGATCTCATAATAGTTATAACAGATAGGAAGAGTAGGTTGAGCGAAAGAAAAATAGGGTGGGCTAAGCAGATGAGCACAGTAGAGGAGGAGTGTATTAAGCATGGGTTGAATGGAGGATCGAAGGAGAGGAGGAGTGGGTTGAGTGTCAATTGATCGGGGGAGAGGGAGGGTGGGTTGAGCAGAGGGGTTAAACAAGTTGATCTGAGACTCGCTACCGTTTCACCTGTGAGTTGGACGCACAGCGAGCGGCAATGGTTCCTCTTTTTTTTTTTCAAAAAAAAATGAGGAGGCTCACTACTGTTCCGTCCGTGACTGGATACATGGTGGCCAGCCACAATCACTCTTTCATTTTCTTTTAATTAAAAAATGCTTGTTTGTTGGATAAAGATCGAGTATTGTTCCGCTCACGAGTTGACGTGCGGCGGCCAGCAGCAGTTTCTTTTTTTCCTCAAAAAAATAAAATAAAATGCCAGCATATGAAACATTTTTTTATATTATTCTTATAAACTAGCTAAAAAAATTATAGCCTTTGATTTAAAAAAATTCCTTTTCTTTTTGAAGGATGCTCTTACAGTCCTCAAAGACTTTGCTTTCCTTTCTTTGATTGTGCAAGGTCCAAAAAAATAAAGACATATAATTTTTGCTCTATGCATTTATGCTTTTAGGATGAAAAAAAAACAAACCATGTAGTTAATTTTTTTCATAGCTATGTGCTTGTAAAAAAAATTTGTCATTTTTGCTTTTTTTTTCCCATGTGAACATCTCTATGCATATGCATGTTACATGAATTAGCGACTAAAAAAGAAAAAGTATAATTTTGTTTTGTATCTTTTTCATATAAAATTGGACTAAAAAGATGGCTAGCCAGATGTGTCTGGATGGATGTCTTTATTATTTTTTTAGAATATTTTTTTTATATGCATTACTTTTTAGCTTGTATGATGTAGAATTATTATATTAATATTCCTAAATTTGTGAATCAGATATGGTTCAATTTTAGATGAAATCACATATCCATAGTTTTTTTAATCAAATTTTCTTATTCGATATTTGATTCCTTTTTTGCCGTAATTGCTATTGATCCTAAAGGATTGATTATGATGATACAAAATAATTATGTAAAAAGATAACTAATTTATTGCCTTGAGTTTAATTGATTGATTTTAAAAAGTAAAGAAAAAAGCCTTTAGTTACTCTTAATTAAAGATCACCTATCTGAAGCTCAATATTAAGAAGTATAACTAGAAAAAGGTCATCAAAACAATCATTGGAAGCTCACAAGCATATATAAAAAATTTAGTTCTAAGCCATCTCAAGAGTCGACCCTAAGATGCATAAGTCGACCCTAGCACACCGTGACTGTCCGATACATCTTCATGAGCCAACTCCAGCAAATCGCGAGGCGACCCTAGATCAGTCTTAGAAGATAGACAGAAAGCCACGGAATTCATCACTTTGACGAGTCGACCCTAGAGACAAGTGAGTCGAACCTTGATGGCTATAGAGAAAAGATAGAGAGCCGAAAAATTTATTGTATTAGTGAGTCGATCCACGAAAATCATGAGCTGACTCTAGTCAAACAAAATTTGACCCTAAAAAATAATGAGTCGACCTCTGAATGGCTACAGTGAAAAGACAGAGAGCAGTAAAACTTAGGTCGTTGAAGAATTGATCCTTAAAAATAATGAGTCAACTTCTATCAATAGACAAGTCGACCCCTAAACTGAAAGAGCCGACTCCACAATGTACACAGAAGAAAGACAAAGCGCAGCAGAAACAGAAGTGAGATCGAGTCAACCCCTGAAGATCATGAGTCGACTCCTAAAGATCACGAATCAACCCCTAAAGATATCAAGTCGACTCTTTTATGCCTGACAAGAGTAACGACTATTTTTTTTAAGAGTTACATTAATTGTTTTTCATCTCACAATAGCTCTTTTATCTGTCTAATGGCTAGGAGTGTGTTCCGACCTCCTCCAAAGAATATAAATATATGGAAACTTCAAAGAAAAAAGAAAGCTTAAGTAGTACAAAGAAAAATTCATCAGAGTAAAGAAAAAAAAGAGAGCTTCAAAGAGAAAATCATTCAAGAGCATTCATAATGAGCTAAACGATCCTATCTTCTACAGTTGAGAGTTGGTGAAGGATATTCAAGATCAATCAAAGCCAACCAATAGAGTCAAGCTCCACTTATTTCTCTATATTTTTTGTTTAGAAGTTGTACTTTATTATGCTTGCACTTAATTTTTTCAATACTTTGTTGTAACAAGTTTCAGAGACTGAAACTTAGGGTAACATCCATCCAGATCTTGAATTGAATTATGTTGAGCCTGGAATAGGCTCAGTGAAAATTTTGGTTGATTGTCTGAAAAAATCAAATGGGTTGATTGTGAGCCTGAGTAAAATAATTGGCATAGATTTTTGTTGATTGTCTGAGAAAATCAACTAGGTTGATTGTGAGCCTGTGTAAAACTATCAAACTATAATTTCATAAAGATTATAGTAAAATGTCTAAGAGGAAAGTCTTGAAGAGTAGACATAGGTGCAGAGTTGCACCGAAGCACTATAAATCTTGTGTCTTTGCATTACTTGTATTGCCTGCATTTATTTATAGCATATCTCCTTATTGCTTTTTTGATAAAAGTAATATTCATTTGTCAAGCTTTTAATTCTGCTGCATTGCACTTAAGTTTTTGAAAAGCCCAATTCACCCTCCTTTTGGGCTGTATAGCTGGACAACATGTGGTATTAGAGCCTGGTACTCAAGCCTCTCGCTGACCTAACCATCAACGAGTTAAAGATCTATGGCAGCCTCTATTGGAACCTCTCTTGCTGAGAGACAATCTACAAACAGTCCTCCATTGTTTAATGGCACCAACTATACCTACTAGACAATACGCATACGCATTTTTATTCAGGCACTCGACTATGATATATGGAGTGTCATAGTTAATGGACCTCATACACCCACAAAAATTATTGATGGTATGGTATGTATCTTCCTAAACCCAAAGGAAAATGGGATGATTTTGATAAAAAGATGGCGCAGCTATATGTTAAGGCCATGAATGTTCTTTATTGCTCATTAGATACCGATAAATTTAATCACATTTCAACTTGTTTTTTGGCTAAAGAGATTTGGGATAGGCTAGAAATAACTTATGAAGGTCAATTTAAAATGGAGTCTAGTGAGTCAATTTTTGATATGTTTACTCAACTGATAAATATTATTAATGATATTAAAAGTCTTGGTAAATCTTATACTAACAGTAATTTGGTGAGAAAGATTCTCAGGTTACTACCAAGAGCTTGGAAGGCCAAAATCACAGTCATTTAAGAAGCTAAAGATCTCAACACCCTTTCTTTAGAAGAACTTTTAGGTTCTCTAATAACTCATGAGCTATAAATGAGACAGAACCTTGAAGAAGATGAGTCGAAAAGGAGCACCATCACTCTCAAGTCAATATCTCAACAAGAAGAAGAGAGCGAAGAATCTGACAGTACAGAAAGGGATGAAGAAATAGCTCTGATAACGAGAAAATTTAGAAAGTTCATGAGAAGTAAAAGACAAGGAACAAGAAGATGGCCTTTGGCTAAGGGGGAGCAAAGTACAAAAAGAAAAAAAAGCAGCTGCTAGTATGCTATGAATGCAAAAAGCTGGGACACTTTAGAGCGGATTGCCCACTACTTAAGAAAGCTTCAAAAAAGCCATGGAAGAAAACAATGGTCGCTACATGGAGTGATAGCAATGAATCCAATTTAGAAGAGAAGACCTAAGAAACAGCAAACCTGTGCCTCATGGTTCATGAGGATGAGGTAAGTTCCAAACCCTTAAATGATTCACCTTTGATGAACTTCAGGAAGCTTTCTATGATCTATTAGATGAATTTAGAAAGCTTAGTCAAAAGAACAAAGAACTAAGACTGAAAAATCAAATTCTCATAAATAGAAATAAAAATATCTTAAAAGTTAAACAAACATTATTGGAAAAAAAAAATCAAAACCTAAGTAAAGAAGTAAATAAACTGAAACCAATTGTTAAAAGTTTACTTTAAGTTCTGAAAAATTGAATATGATTTTAGATAGCCAATAAGCTATTTTTGATAAAACAGGACTTGGCTATAATCCTCTATTAAAACAAAAATCATTAAAAAAATATTTGTCAAATCATCAAGCAATCAATCAAGAAAGACAATAGTTTATAATTGTAGTAGAATTGGGCACAAATTCTTTACCTGCAATCATAAAGAAAATAACTTAAATGGTAAAGTAGCCATTAAGAAAATTTGAGTTCCAAAAGGAACCATAATAGCTTACCTGCAAGGATCTAAGAGAGCTTGGGTATCTAAAATAAAAATTTAAATTTTGTGATGCAGATGTGTCTATCAGGCCATGATATAGAATATGGAACTGCACAGTGGGTGCTCTAGACACATGATAGTGGATGAATTACAATTCATTTTTCTTGAAAGAAAAGGAGGAGGGGTGGTCACCTTTGGCGACAACGACAAAGAAAAGATCATTGAAATTGGTAATATTAGTATCACTCCCTCTACTTTATTAAAAATGTATTACTAGTAGATGGTCTTAAACATAACCTCCTCAACATTAGCCAATTATGTGATAAAGGTTTTAAAGTAAATTTTGAATCCCCTATATATATTATTTTTAGTCCCAATGATGATAACATAAGGTTTACAGGGCATAGACATGGGAATATATATTTGGTCAATCTTGACCACTTATCTATAGAAAACATGCAATGCTTGGTTGCCATGAATGCCAAAATCAGTGAGATCGTGGATTAGCCCATTCAAGTATGGACCTTATTTCAAAATTAGCTAAAAAAGATCTAGTTTTAGGTCTGCCAAAGTTAAATTTTGAAAGGATAAAATCTATCATGCATGCCAACTAAAAAAATAATTTAGAGTTTTCTTCAAATCTAGAAATATATATAGTTTCAACTTTTAGGCTATTAGAACTACTGCATATGGATTTATTTGGGCCAACAAGAACTTCAAATCTTGGTGGCAAATATTTTGGTTTTATCATCATTGATGATTTTTCAAGATTCACATGGGTGTTATTTCTTGCATATAAAAATGAAGCTTTTTTTGTATTTTCAAAACATCTTAAAAGGATTTTAAATAAAAAGGGTTTACAAGTTCTTCAAATAAGAAGTGATCATGAAATTAAATTTTAAAATCATAAATTTAAAAAATCTTGTAACAAAAATAGAATAGAATATATTTTTTCTACACCTAGGATACCTCAACAGAATGAGATAGTAGAAAGAAAAAATAAAATCTTTGGAAAAATGGCTAGAACTACATTGTGTGAGAGCCATCTTCCAAAATACTTTTGGGATGAGGTAATCACTACAATTTGTCACATTCTAAAAAGGGTTTCTATTAGACCTTTGTTTAAGAAAACACCCTATGAGCTTTGAAAAAATAGAAAATCTAAAATTAGGTATTTTCACATTTTCGGATGCAAATATTTTGTACTTAATAATGAAAAAGATAAGCTAGAAAAATTTGATGCCAAATTTGATAAATCTATCATTCTTGGATATATTTCATCTAGCAAAGCATATAGAGTATTTAATAAAAGAACTTTAGTAGTAGGAGAGTCAATTCATATTATATTTGATGAAACTAGTGACCATTCTTCAAGAAAGAATTTTTTTTTTTGATAATGACGCAAATTTATTTGGCAAGAAAATAAAGGACCTTACCTTGAAGGACATATCTACACAAGATGTAATGGACCATAAAGAAAAAGATAATGATAATCAAGAAGAAGAGGATCACCCACAATAGCAATCTCAAGGTAGAAAAGACTTACCTAGAGAATGGAGGTATGTTTACAATCATCCTAAAGAACTTATAATTGGTGATCCTTCACATGGGATAAGAACTAAATCATCTATTAGAGATACATATAATCATTTTGATCTAATTTCCTAAATTAAACCTAAATCTATAAAAGAAGCTGAACAAGATCATAATTGGTTAATTTCTATGCAAGAAGAATTAAACTAAATTAAAAAAATAATGTTTGGAAACTTATAAGCAGATCCAAGAATTATCCAGTAATAGGAACGAAATGGGTATACATAAATAAATTAAATGAAGATGGAACTGTAATAAGAAACAAAGCAAGACTTGTTGCTAATGGATATAAGCAAGAAGAAGACATGATGAGTATATTTGATTATTTCTAGGGTATTGTTTTAGAAGATAGCAGTTCGGGAGTGCATATGAATTCTTTTTGCCCTGGAGAATCTAACTCATCCGTGATTGATGAAGGTAGAACATTCATTATTAAAAAAAAATGTCAATCTAGCTTATGCTTTGCATGTATTGATATTTAGTTGTATTTTCCATAAACATACAATTCAGCAAGATTCGAATTTTTTTTCAAGTTGTGCTGGTCATCATTATTTTCCTCGGCAAATATCAACCAAAACCAATCATAAAAATACGAGTAAGCTATTTTCCTAAATTGAGCTTCATTTGTATAATATTATTGAAATATCATCGCATCAAGGGGAATATGGTATCTTTTTTTTTGTGTGTGTGTAGGAAGATCTAGAGAGCCCTTGAATTTTGGATTACCTGAATATTGATGCCACTATTATGGAGCTATGTTTTGGTATCAAGAACATATATGTAAATCTTGCAATACATGCAAACCTACATTTACTTTGTGTTGTCAAGAAGGAAGGGTATTCTTCCATTGCTTCAACAAACTCTAGAGTTCCTGGATGTTTTAATTTGTTGAATTGTAATGGAGGAAGAAGTGTTTCAAGATCTCGAGAAAATATTAGGATATACAATTCGATGTTCGCATTTAATTATTAGGTGCAAAAATTGATAATAAGGTTAATACTAAGGTGGGCCCATATGTTTTTTTGGATCAATAGCCAAAATCAATATAGAATTGGTTCACTTTTACCTATTGGTGGAGAAAAGCCTAAATTTGCCTAGTTGTATATATATGATACTGAAAATGAGGTTAACAACATAATTAAATCATTGAATTCAGATAATAACTCATCAACTATTAATTCAGAGATTTGTAGAAGGTTTAAGAAAATGTTTGATTGCAAAAATAAAATCATCAAAGCTTTTAGAATGGCCAGAGATCGATTTAAGCAACCTAAGTTTTTACTAATATGATTAAATTGGTGGGAAGACATTGGGGAGATAGTTTGTAGGATAATACTCCTTCGTATTCCGAAATAGATGGATTAATTGCTGGTGATTTGGGTCAAGTTTTGATTGACACTATGACATTATTGTTGAGCATAAACCAAAGTATTAAAATGTAACAGTGACTTGCACCCTAGCTTTATGGCTTTGTCCAAATTTATTTCCATACGGTGAATATGGTTCTAGAATTGATATTAAATATAGAGATATCTTTCAAAAGCATTCACTGGTTAGATAATATGTTACAATAACAGAATTTTATGCTTACATACTGCAACAGAGAATAGAAGACAAAATATTAATAAGAGGAGGGCATTTATTTGAGCAATATATAGTAGATGTTTTCTCATATATTAAAGAAAAATACTTGATTTTATCATAAGAAATAAAAAAGACCTTAGATCTAAAATTTATAAAGGTATTAATGATGTTGTTGTTAGAGAGATGTTGACGGTAATGCAATTGGTAAAAAAATTATATTACCTTCAAGTTTTACTGGAAGTCCATGGTGTATGACCCATAATTATTAGGATGCAATGGCTATTTATGAAGAGTATGGTCATCCTGATTTATTCAAAACATTTACCTATCATACCCAATAGCCTAAAATATAATTTGCCCTAAATTTTATAGTTGGTTAGAGATCTGAAGATAGACTTCATATTGTTAGCAGAGTTTTTAAAATGAAGGTTGAAGAATTGATGCTTGATCTTACAAAAAGAGAACATTTTGGAAAAACCATCACTAGTATAATTTCATTTTCTTTGACAATATAGATATTACTATAGCTCAATATGAATATTAGCTAATATAATTAACATTTTACCTATTTATAGCTTTGTATACAGTAGAGTTTCAGAAACATAGTTTGCCGCATATTCATATTTTGCTGTGGCTGCAATAGGATTATAAGTATCCAACATGAACATAGACTCTATAATTTATGTGAAATTACCATATGAAAATAACGATCAAATTGGATATGAAAGTCTTGCAAAATTTATTATACATGGACCGTGCGATTTGGTGAGCTAAAAGTCTCCATGTATGGTGTTAGAGGGCAGCGTTCAAAAAAAATTTTGAAAAATTTTAAGCTGAAGCAATAGTCAATGAGAATGGACTTGCTATTTACAGAAGACAAAATGATGGATGTCGTATTATCAAGAATGGTGTTGAGCTCCATAGCAGATTTGTTGCTCCATATAATCAAGATTTAGTTATACGGTATTAGGCGCATATTAATTTTGAGTGGTGTAACAAATCTAGGATGACTAAATATCTATTTAAATGTATAAATAAAGGTTTCAACAGAACAAGATCTGTCATTATAGAAACTGTCATAATTAACAATGATACTAGAGAACAATGATATGAAGAGGTTGATGAAATAAAAACTTATCTAGACTGTAGATATTTGTCAACATATGAATTAGTATGGAGATTATTTCATTTTGATATAAATTTTAGAGAGCCAACAGTTAAGCGATTGTTGTTCATTACCCTATATGTTCATTTATATGAATGCTCTATATGCGAAATTAAAAAAGGGATGCAGCTTACAAAACTAATTGAATCTATGAGTTTGATAGTTTGGTTGAAGTTCCAATGAATCGCAAAAACTATTTTGAAGCTCTTGATAAATCTTTAAAAGTTATTTTCAAAACTAAGGATTCTGAAGACAAGCTGTTTGGCAACAAAACTATATGTCTCGAGGAGATTTTAGATAGATTCTTCCTATTGTTGTTGGAGAAAATTGAGAAGAAACAATCAATGCATCAATTAGCTGATCATATTTATGGAAATATTGTAAAATTTTGATTATGAAAAAATATGCAATTGCTAAACATTGAAAACGAATCGAGAAAAAATGTGTAGAGTTTTGTTAAATGGATTTTGGACATTAGCAATGAAAAAATGCCGGCCGATGCATTGGAGGAGGGGAAAGAAGCAAATTGGATAAAAATACCAATCGACTTGCTGATGACAACTTGAGAAAAAAATATCTAGAGTATTTCTTTGGCAATTTACTAAAAATTTGAAGAAAGTTACAACAATCCTACACATTTAAAAGAATGAGCTATCATCGCACCTACAAATGAAATAGTGGATGAATTAAATTTGTATTTACTTTCTTTGGTTCCAGTAGAGGAAAAAATATACCTAAGTTTCGATGTTGGTTGCAAATCATCAGCGAATTTGACTTTGAAGATGTCCTGTATCCTATTAAATTTTTGAATTCTTTAAAATTTTATGGCATTCCTCATCACAATTTGCAATTGAAAATAGGTGCTCCTATAATGTTATTACGAAACATTAATCAAAGTGCAAGACTTTGCAATGGTACTAGACTGATAATTATGCAGTTGACTGCAAGAGTGATTGAAGCAATGATCATCACCAGTAATCATTTTGGCATTAAAGTCTATATTCTATGCATTGTTATATAGGTTTCTTGACACGAAAATGGCCATTTATTTTTAAGGAGGATAATTTTTGATAAGACTTTATTATGCAATGACAATTAACAAAAGTCAAGGACAAACTTTGAAGCATGTAGGGATTTACTTGCCTAGACCTGTATTCTCACATGGACAACTGTATGTTTCCATTTCTAGAGTAACTTCATCCAATGGTCTCAAAATTTTGATCGACAATGAATCTACTATGTTATAAGAGTATATAAAGAATATTGTTTATAAAGAATTTTTTTCGAATTTACCTTCAGGAATTCCTTTGTGCTAAACAAGTACTCATTCCTTATTATTAATTATTATTGTTAAATTGAGAAATTGAAATATATGTACACATTGAATGCTCATATATTTTCTCAATAGATTAGCAAACCAAATGGGGTATAATTTGCTCTGAGCTCTATCATTAGAAAAACATAGTTGAAGAATTAAAGTAAGGGTATCCAGAATGTGGGATTCAACAAATCCAAATATGGATAATGGGCTGGTTGTATGCTACTTGATGAAGAGGTTATTACTATTTTTTTATTTCTTTACCAATATTCCATCTATAGTAATGATATACTTATATCAGCAACATTTTCTCTTTCATATAGGGAACGTCTATTTAAGCATCGATATGAAAGATGTTGTTCGATATAGAAGCCTTTCTCATTGAAGGAAATGTATATTATTCAGAAATTTTTAACATTTCTCGAAAAAAAAAATTTAGAGCTACCACCCATCAATATATGATCTACATCAACTGGTGGACAATTGTACAACAAGTAGATGTTGATATTGACTCTATACCTCTCCAAAAATTCAAATTTACTGATTTTAACAAAATTCCATCAAGAAATTATAATGAACTTTATCTACAGGTACTAAAAAATATTGCATGTAATTTCTTTCTATGAAAATAAATTGTCGTGCAAAAATGTAATATTTACTTATTTTTAAGCAAATGTAATGGGGCACTTTATAAGCCTAACTCCATTGAGCATATATATGTGAGGCAAAAATTGGTTTGCAAAAGAAATCTTGAAATCGAGAATCTAAAGTAATGTACATTAACTTATTTTCTTATTTTTAGCATGTAGATTAACCTTTATTTGCTTGCCTGTTCTCTACTTTATAATATTAGAATATTACAAAGCCAATAGAGTCATTTTCATTAACCTGCAGGATGCAAAAATTATTTGTAAACTTCTCGGGTAAATTTGCTGAAGAATTTGATGAGACGATCATCCATGAAAAAGAAAAAAGAAGGTCTGGTCGTAATCATTTTGGTTGGTATGATTGTAAGACATATAGAGATAATTTTTATTTAACTTTGTTGAAAAAGCATATAGAGCATATTACCATTATGGCGATAAAATTTTTCTCTGGATTTAGAAAAAATGTGCCTATCAACCTCTTCTGTATCAAGGTATTATATGGATTTGCAATTCCCAGAAATAGCAGGGAGTGCCAGAACAGGTTGCAAATGGAAACATTTTGATATGACATTCAACGAATATAAATTTCATGAGCATGCTAATAATTCGATATACAGATTAATTGCGCCAGCTGCTCCAATTATATCCATAACATGGGATGAACAAATCACTGTTAATCCTCTACAAGAAGTAGCAGCCAATAGAAAGACAATCGAAAACCTATTGAATCTAGATCCTAACAATTTTTAGGTATGATATATTGATTCAATATTTTTTTTGTTGCTATTTTATTCAGAAGATAAAATTTGGTATTCACTATGGCATGGAGCTATATTCTTTTAGCAAAAGGAGAAGTTATGTACAAAGTTTTTTTTACATTCTAGTTTCAATATTCTTTATTACAATACACAAATACAAAAATTATAGGGTTTCTATCATTCTTTTTTTAGGGTGCAAAATTTACATGTAAAGCAATTTTGAAAACAATCGACACCTCATTCAGTTGGTGGCACCAAGCATGCTATAATTGCAGAGCTTCAGTAAAAATATATAGGGATAATTTTTGGTGCAGTCAGAGTGGAAAAACCGATCAACCTCGGTGCCTTGGTGAATTTACATGTCCTTTCTTTCTCTTTACTTCTTTAAAAAAAAATATATTTATTTTGTTAAATTAAGCTGGCTATTGTTTATTTATTTTCAACGTACAAATTAAATATAAATGTTGAGAATGAAATCGGTGTCGCCACCTTCAGAACATTCGGCAAATTAGCTCAATAATTTATTGGTATTCCGACAATTAATCTTGCAATGGATGCAAGATCGGATAGATTCACTTTACCTTCAGTTATCGAAAAGATTCTCAACGTCACCTATAGCTTCTAAGTTGCATTTGGTTCACAAAATATTAAAAGTACCAATGCTGCTGGACCTTCTTCATCTTATGTTTCAGAAGAAGTTATTGCTGCAATCCACGAAAAGTGTCCGTGCCGAATTTTTCCTAGAAGACAGTCCTTTAAAATCATCTTTCCCCACAGCCATGTAATATGTTTTGCTGTTTACCCTTCTGGAGCAAACCATAAACATTTCGGCTGTAATTTTTATAATAATAGCAGGCACAACTTTATTCACGTGTGCAGACGCTAGGATACACCTTCTGATGCAAAAAAAAAAAAGCCAAGTAAAAGGTAAAGCAGCTTTTCCAAACCTTCTATCATCATAATTTTTCATGCAAATCCCAATGTTATTTGTTTTTCCGGTTCAGTTCAACCAGCGAGCCTACAGAACCCAATGCATAGTTTGATGGCAAGCTCTGACAAATAAGAAGATCAAATACCAATGAACAATGTATCCACTCCACCAGTATTTTTTTTATTCTATGCAATATCTATCAAAGAACGGCTATACAGCGCGGGTTGATTGCTAGTAAACATAGTTTATCATTAGAATTATATTATCATATTCTCCTTATACTTGTTCTTACAAGAGAAAATAATAATTAATATCATAATATTATATGATGATATATATTATACATAGTTATAATATAACAATATAATACAATTTTAAAATAAAAATATATTATTACCATAATATGATAATAATTATTATAATATCTTTTACTATAAGGTAATATCTAATATGATATTATTATATATATTATTATATATTATAATATACCATCTACATTCTATTATGATATAGTAATACACTAATATGAGTGGGGATAATTTGACCATGTAGACTGTCACACCCTCTATATTAAACAATCAAATAGAGGAATTATAGTTTCAATTTAACAAAACAGACATTTGCAAATACAAACACAGCAGATACTGGGAGAAATCTAGGCGAGCAAATAGCCCTAGTTTAGTTGTAAAGAAGAATCAGAAAAATCAGAGTGGAACCGCTTTCTCGGGATATCTGGTCGTTTTTCCCAAAAGCCCTCGAACCGGACGGTTCATTTCCGTGATTTGTAGTTATACGAACCCGCCGATTTTGAGTTACACGTAACCATACGGAGTTTTGAGGTATTTTTAAATTATTATTATTAGTATTGTTTATTTTTTTATTTTTAACATCAGTTTCTTTGGTTCTCTCCACGCTCCGATCCTCCCAGTTCCTCTTGGTTCCCCAGGAGCACGACTTCGACCTCGACCTGGACGGCCGGAGTACCTGGAGTTCAGCCGGCGACGGCGGCCTTCAGGTGCTTCTCTCCCCACCACCACGATTTGTTTTTATTTTTCTGATGAGGTCTCTTTTCTCGACACCAATCCATGAGTCTATCCACACTGATGGCTATTTTCTTGGTCTCTTTCAGTGGGTTTGCTTCTTCTTAGATTGCACTGGCGGTGATCAAGATTTGAGGGGCGGCAAGGGACCAAAACAAGTTCGATTTTTGTTCCATTTGATTTTTCTAAGCTTAGATCTATCTATTATTTGGGTGGGGATTTTGATGTGTATTTGGTGCTTGCTCATTCTAATGGTGGTTTTTTCTTTTCTTCTTTTTTATGGTCATGGAGGCCTTGGCTGGGAAGGATCAAGTGAGAGTTGATCAATTTTTGTACTTTTGTTTTTTTTAAAAATCTCGTCTGATTTTTTGTTCAATGTTTGGTCTTCTAAGTTTGGGACTTTGGGTTTCACTGAAGGAACTTACACCCTGTGTTTCTGGTTTGCCAATAGGGCCATTATGTGCCGTGAATTTTACTTATATTTGCCTTTTTCGATAACTCCTTGTTTGTGATGGTTAAATATTCTAATTTCGACCTGGAGGTTCCACTCAAAAATCTCTTGCCAGTTCTATAGTATATAATCTCTGCTTTGTGTCTGATATAACGTGATTGTGTGAATAAAATGTGTAGCCACAATAACTTTCACTTTGTGACCTAAATAGGTGTATGAGACTCATGAAGCTGATTACAGAAATTTATGAGTCTCTGTTATGTGGTCAATTAGTTGGTTAATGTTTTAGTGCTTTTATTCTCATCACCCTAAGTATGACTAGAATAGACTGAGCGATTGCAGATTCTAAAGCTAAAATGACAAAGCATGCATTTAAAGAATGGTTTAAAACAGATCAGTTTTTTGTTTTTTTAATTCATTAACTTCCTCAGAATCTTTTTAACTCTCAAGCGGAAATACAACATCCTCTGGCACGATCTTAGTCGTGATTTATGCCTTCGAGGATTGTGTGGGCTAATTAGGTTGAGAAAAATAGAGTAATTAAGGACCATGTGGGTGATCTATATGTAAGAAAGGTGTTTATATTTATTAACATTAGCTGGGAACCATACATTTAAGAACAGACAAGCTGAAGCATATATATGGGATGATTTTAAGAGGAAGATTGTATTTATGTTTCTGAATTTGAGTAATTTATGAATTTTAAGACACCTAAATTGAATCACTTAAACATCGGGGTTATTATTGAACATAGTGTTTTTGTCTCTGTTTTTTCTCTCTTTCAGTTTTCCCCCTGCAAATGCTGGGAAACAATCTTTAAAGAGTGTTTACTTTTTGATGCTGGTGGTTTCATGAAATAGGATTTGAATTTGGTGAAAAGAAATGGAAACAACAGTAGATGTTAGAAACTACTATTTGATTATTACAAGGGACAGCATGCTAGAAGATAAAATGGTTCGCATAGTGAAGGGACAAGTCGTAGGCTGGTGAATGCAAAAAACAACTAGTGACTAAGTTGTTGATAGATATATATAATTACATTTATATGCAATATGCCAACTTTGGCAATAATAACAGAAAATTAACAGAAAAATATTCCATGTTGCAAAATATGAGATAATTTTATGCTAAAAATAGGCAAGCTTCTCGAGTTGTTCGGTATGCATGTTTCAAGTATCTGTTGGAACTGCTATTGAATGCGCAATCACTTCAAAATTTTGAAAGCGATTGCCAATTAGTGTTAAAGTGGTTTTGTTAACATGGTTTTATGGCATGTTACGCACCATGCTGGTGCCTTCTTGCATGCAGCAGAACTCCATGGTGCTAGTGCATTCTAAGTGTAACCAGCACAGCTACGTGCTGGTTTTTGGTGCACTGCAATTCTAATGTGTGCCAAGCACATGCCAATCATTGGCATGACATGGCATGTACCATGTTGGTGCAAGATTGGCACACAATACCAACAGAGGATATTATAGCCCTTGAAGAGCCTCCCTTGCGTGCACAAGCAGACAATGTTGTTCCAAACATTGGAATTAGCTTTGTAGTCCACCTACTGTTAATTAATAAATTCATTTTCCTGTTTTATGGTGATTAAAGAAGAGATGAAGAGGAACTATGAGTTAGAGAGAGTGCAGCTTTAAATATATTCTCTCTCTTTTCCTCTAGATCTTGGTCTAATGGTGTCAGTTGTTTTTTTGGGAGGGATGTAGACTTTTCGTGTCAACTATGATATCCAGTAGGTGCAGAGAACCTTCTTTTTCTTTTTATCTTTTGCTTGAATTATGAAGACTGTCTAATTTATATTACCTTCATAAAGAAAATTTATCTAAAATGTCCTTTTCTCGGCATCTGCGATCTGGTGAAACTTCATTGCGTTTACACATTTTCTCATGTTTCTTCGTGTGCCTGCTTCTTTTCCTGACATGCTTTCTTATTTTGCAAAGGTTCTAATCTTATTTATCTATGTATATCTTTGACTTATCCATTTCACTGGGGCTGATCCATGCTTTACCTTAACTCTGAGATGTACACATCTTTGATACAATATATTATAACCAGGGTGTGAAGAAGCATATATTGGCTGAGGCCATGAAGGAAAATACTTCTGTCATCGATTCATCATTAACTGAAAGTAAACATGACTTAGAGAACTCTGATGATCAAGGTAACTTACTTCTTCTTCTATTCGTTCTATCATGATGAACTTTGTACTTTCTGTAGATCATGTTCCATTATATATATATATATATATATATATATATATATATATATATATATATATATATAATGTGTGTATGTATGTATGTTTGTATGTATGCATGCATGTATGTATTATATATTTACAAGTTATTAATGTAAAGGATCTGATAGTAGTTGGATTGAGTCATATTGGAAATAAAATATTGCTTGTAAAGGATCTTCGCAAGGTTTGCCGTGCCGGTCGGTACCAATGCGTACTGACCGTACTGTATCGTACTAGTGCAGAACTGGTATGCGGTACAAAGAGCATACTGACACTTGGTACACCGAACAAGTCTTCATATAGGGCGTATTGACACTGTAATAGAATAGTACCAGTAAGCATCCAGTACCAAGACGACAAACCTTGGATCTTAGGTATAAAAAATTTGCATACGATCCTAATAAATATAGTTATGTTTGCTCTTTAGTATATCATAAAATTCACAACCATATGTATGTACTAGTTGGTTAACAGTTTGTTGACTACAAAGTATTTAAATTCATCAATAAATTACAAAAAGCTATTGTGTTTTTTTACATAAATATTGTTAGAGAATTCAAAATTGACTTATTTAGCAGTGCTTATTTATTTATTTATTTATTTATTTTTTTGATATGAGAATGAGAAAGGTACTAAATAGGAATACAAATAGCTTTCTAATGTGTAATGTTGGCCGGTTCTAAATCTTGTTCTGCAAGAGATAATGCTACAGGCTTCACATTGTTCTCTTCTGCCAATCTATTACTACTTTTATCCATCTTCTCTCCAAAATATTAACTGTCATGGTATAAGTGCACAAAATTCCATGACTTGGTATCCCTTGAATCATGTAGAAACTTGCTCCATGGTGGAAACTTTATTATATGACATAAAGATGTAAGTGTCTTCTTTTGATGATTAAACTACCCTTCCTAAATTCCAAGATGCATTTGATAGGATACCGATGAGACCCACTTTGCATCTAATTCTAGGTAGCTTTTGAAAATAACATAATTTGTTTCAAGAATCTTTAGAAAATAATATCATGAAGGTAATAATGATTTCCTATGAAAGAGGGATTTTTGTTTGTCCCTATTTCTTTAGGTACAAGAATGCTTATCCTTTTTGTTTTTATGTGAAAATAAATTTTTGACAGTTGTTGATAAGTTATGTAGAAATAGTCATGTTTGTATATGCAATGTCCCATACCTTAGAAAAACCTAAACATGGAATGCACTACACTTTTTGCATTTCCATTTACATTTATATCCTTCAACGGTTATCAAGTTTGGCAATTATGTTTTCAAGGTTTCTCCTCATTGTATTTTCTTTTAATGAAGCTCTCCTTTCTTACTTTTATATATTGTTCTCTTCTGGCTCTTCTTTTACTTATTATTTTCTTTTAGGACTTCTCTTTTATAAATAAGTCCATATGCCTTTACATTTCTCTACAATAGCAGTGCTTTTTGGTACATGACAACATAACTTCAAGTGGACAGGTGTAATTAGCAAATCCACCTACACAATATTCTTTTTATATACATGCAGTAATGAACAGAATTTGAAGTCCAGATGCCTAAGCCAGTCTAACAAGATAAAGATACTCTTTTCTTCCATCAGGCTATATGTAAAGTAAGGTCCACCGAACCGGTACTGGTCGGCGGCCGGTTCGGTACGATACCAGTTTGGTACGATACTAAGACATAGTATAGTAGGGCATGTCGGTTCTATACCAGCATGCCGAATTTTTTTATGTATGGAGTATTTCAAGTTGAGAAAATGCAATATTACTCTGTTTGAACTTTTTCAATAATTTTAAGTTTAAATTGATGTTTTTTTGATATATTTTGATATTTTTATAATTTCAGTTTAACCTAAATGATGCATCTTACTATTTTAAAATAATACAAATTATAAAATGACTATTTCACTGTTACATGCTCTAAGGAGCAACATAAAATATCTTCAAATTAAGTAGTAAGGTGAAGATTATAAAATAATACAATCAATTACATATATTTAAAGTACAACATACATACCGATATCTAAAATTAGGTCGAGTGGCGATGCCTTTCATAGATATCCGGATCGTCAGCATAGTTAGGAGGTACATCAGTCCACCCCTCTAATCAAGTGGCATTGTAGTTTTGTATGTTCATCTTATAAGGAACGCGCTCCGAGTTGTAAGCAGTCTCGGACCTTTTGCTGAAGCTCTGGTTCTGAGAGGTGTCCTCTGGCTGATAAACTGGCTGATAAAACGACTGTGAAGAGGCTCATCCGAATAAGCCGGCAGCAAAATCCGACTCGTAAGATGCTTCGGGCTGTATAGGATAGTAGCCATCGAAAGATGCCTCAAGCACACTATATCCATATCCGTATCCGTATGGGTTATAGGCTGTCTGTGGCGGCATATAATAGGATTCAGTATACGACTTGGAACCTGATACACTATGGATCGTATTCCATATGCGAGGTCATTTGCAGCTGCATCGTATCCTCTTGAATGATCTCGAGGAGCCCGTCTCCTATATGCAATCGGATCCTAGCAGGCTTCACTAGATTGTGCACTGTGGTCCCTATCCTGTATAGTATGCGTAAACTGAAACTCACCGGTGAATCGAAGACTATCTTGTGGTTGTCTCATAAATGGAGGTCTCCTGTCCTCTACTCTCTCTCTGGCCAGCATATCCATAACCACCAGAACTGCTGCTCCTGGTCTATAAATTTGAATGAACTAACTTCTTCTCGACACTCTTCATTAGGGCTGCAGGTGTCTTTTATTTTTTTGGTATGCTGGACAACTGCCTTCTTATCGTTTGTGCCGCTTATTGCCTACTTACTCTTTATGCACCTCTCTGACTGGCTATGTTGAGAGGTTGTATGTCGTTCTCTTGACCGAGTCGACTAGGTAGCATAGTGGCCTTGTTTAAGTATCTTTCGACCCTATTTTCGAGAGAATGTCTCGGACAATGAGCCATGTGGTGACTAGCTACTCTGCGGTTATGGCTGATCAACTGGAAGGATACGTGGAATATTGCTTTCTGCCCATTGCCTTGCATCGACCCTAGCCTGGCTGGCTATGAAATTGGCCGGTCGTGGAGGCAATCCTCGCACATCAAGCTATCGGATCATAGAATTATCCTCATTATCAACTAAAGTACTATGGATCGAATCTGTATACTTTAGCTCCACTTTTCCCTGATTGCACTTCAGTCTCAACCTCAGATTATAGTGAACATATACAAGGTCGTTGAGATGCTTCTGCGTCAAATGATTCCTATGCTTGTTGTGGATGAGGGCGAAGGCGAACTAGTTGCGCTCACAGCCACTCGAGGAGATTGTCTAGAAGAGGATCCGGATAGCTAGCCGCTTAAGATTTTTTGCGGATAACCTGAAATTAATCTACCATTCAACTACAAAAATTTGAAGAAAATTATATATAAGATAGTACTATATTAGTAACTATCTAACGCCAGATATATGTCCTCCTAATGTGTAACATACCTGGATTCATACTTTTTTTATTTACGACAGCCGCCGAGACTCTAAAGTTGTCGGTGCCTTTTTTAAATATTTTGGTCAGTGAAAACGAACCGTGTTTACTATGCTAATAATTAAAGATACCAGTTAACTTACATATGCCACTTAAGTTAACTTACTTCTTTTAGACATAAGGCCACGACTTTTGGATCAGGCTCCATCTTGTAAATCATATTATGTAGAGCAGCCAGAAGTTCGTCATCCATATCGATTCCAGTTACGGTGTACTGAAATCGAGGGTTCAGGTAGTATGCTGCAGATAGAGTTCGTTATTTTTTTAGCAAAATTGTATAAGTATAGCAGCAGTCTAATTTTCAATGTTCTTGATTATTTACTAGATGCAACTCTCACCCATCTGGTAGTCTCACCGCTGTTCAATGATGTCGATGTACTTGTGGACATACGTCGGATCTGCCTCCATGATCTGAATCTTTGCTCCCTCCATCATATGATACAAGAAGCCCATCTAGGGATATTTCTTACTATCCACGGCCCGAAGCACTTCATACAATGGTCTGATAGCATTCACTATCGCAGTGATCTGCTCCCAGAATGTCTACCTCATCACCAAGTCCTCAAAAATGCTTCCTTCAGTGCCGGGCCCCGTATATCTACTTTTTTGTCACTTGGGATTGACAAACATTTGACGTACGGCTGCTTTTTTCTCCAGAAGGCTATCAAGTGCAACGTAGTTAGTAGCAAATTGTATGACTCATGGTTTCAAAATCTCTCTTCTTGCATACCTTCTCATTAGTGAAAGGACCCACGTATGGTTATAAATATACTTGGTGATACTTTAGGCTGTCTCCACTGTCTGCTGCACCTTGCGAATCTTCGTAATGTCTATCAATATGAGGTCGATACAATGTTCAGCATATGGGATTCAGATAATATGTGGCCTCCGCTCCACCAAGATCTCCTCAGTGGCCTTATATTCTGGTCCATTATCAATGATAACCTGCACGACATTCTCCTATTCTACCTGATCAATCACCTTCTCCATCAATTTGAGGATGTACGTGGCGTTGTGCACCTGATCAGAAGTATCAACCGACTTGTGGAAAAAAGTCTTCGTATCACAATATGTCAGAAAGTTGATAATGCTTCGTCTGGTAGGATTGGTCCAACCATCACACATCACCATCAGTCCATATGTGGGCCATTTGCTTTTGTATGAGGCAATCCATTTCTCTAGCTCCTCTTTATTACTGTCAAGAAGCTCACCGTAGATATCCTTCGAGCCTAGAGGATCTATACCGGGACTGGCAGCTTCTATGGCGGAAATGACAGACCTACAGTACGTATTGTCTGCTACATTCACTGGGATGTGGCTGAAGTGGAACCAAAATTCAATAGCTCACCACATATCCTTCTTATCCTTCTTCAGCATTGAGTCAACCCTCTACTGCTTCGAATCTCTGTTGAAAAAGATATGTGGATCTAAATTATGGATTGTTGCTCTTGGTGGAATATCTCTAGATGACTTCATTTTGCTACCAAAAGCCTCTAGCATAGATGTAATATGGCCATCGAGTCTGCTGACGACCTCTCTAACTGAGGAGGTCTTCCTGAACTCTAAATTTGCCCTGCTGCTCGCAGAACTGGAGCCCGACTCGTAGTACGAGGGTCCAAATCGAGCCTTATGTCTGGCCACCTCATCTTGTTGTCACTGATCATCCAGGCTCGCCTGTATGGCAGTTTGGATTTGTGCCTTGTCTTTCAGAGCGGATGCCTCCTCTAACTCTCTTGAGTGATAGAAAGGTGGCTCTGCCGCTCGGCGGTCCACCTCCGCCTTCTTTTTAGAAATTCTCTCCTTGGTTGCTTTGAAATCAGTGAAGTGCTTCTTCATCAGCTGCCGAACTTCTGTGGGCATTTTCGGTACATAAATACGTTGGGATAACCACCAGTTAATTGCTACTTCAACCTAGTTAGCCCTTCTTCCTTGAACTTTGTGTTGCACCAATTGCACTTCTAATGGTGCCGACCTGAGAGCATTTGCTCATTATTCCAATCAATGTCAAGCTCTGGCTTTTTTTTTATGGCTCCATTTCTGTAGGTTTATCAACTATATCAGTTTATCAATTTTTTAAAAATAGCAAAATTGACTTATGATGAAGATATTTTTTTAGTCAGAAAATATATCTGATTTATCTAATACATAATAGTAATTTTTCATATTTTTTATTATATATTTTTAATAATTTAAATTTAAAAATATATTTAAATATCATGAATTTTGAGAAATATATTTTCTACTTCAGAAATTACTTCTGAATTATGTAATATGTAATACTAATTTTTTTGTAATTTTTGGTATTATTTATATATTTTAATTATTTTTTGAATTTAAAAATAATTTTTAAATATTAATATTTTAGAAAATTAATTTCTGCTCAGATTCATGTAGAACTCAACAATAGATGCTACACATTTTTTTAGGCTCTTGGGCATGTATCAAAGGCTACTTATTTCTCAATTTTTTTCAAATTTAAGCTTAGGCCACTGTGGGCATGATCACATCAAAACTGGAATGAATGGACACCAAATTTTGCTAAAAAGTAGCTAGCATGCCTCTAAATACGCTTTTGATTTTGTATTTTTGATTTTTATCTTATTTATTTTATTTATTTTTAATCCAAAAATATATTTTTAATTTTTAAAAATTATATATAATGCAAAAATTAAAATTTTATGTCATCGTGTAGATCGTCCATAGATATACAACATATAATAAAATCAAGATCAAATCAAAAATTTTGGCATGGTCTTTTCTTATTTTGCAATTATTGAGCTAATTTTTCAAGCCCAAAAAAATGAGGGAATGAAATAGAATGAGGAAGCACACGATATTTAGGCTTGGATCTTCCTTTTGAAGTGCTGAATCGGTGTGATTTTTGATTTGGTGGGAAGGGAGAGGCGGAATGGTGACTGCCGCTTACAAATGTTGTTGGGAAGGCCTTCTCGTAAAGGAAAAGGGAGGGGTCCGATTCAAAACCGGGTCAACTCGGTGCGAACCGGCCAGTTCACACTGAGTTTGAATGGAACCGCCCGGTTCTAGACGGTTTTGGCTGGTTCCAGGCCGGTTTGCAGTGGTAAGGTCCGGTTCGGACCTTTTTCAACCGGTTCCGGTCGGTTCGGGGTTGGAACTGAATCTATGGGTCGAATTGATCCGGTTTCACACTGGATTAGCTTGGTACGGGCCGAACCGGGCGGTTTGGCCTGGTTCGGCATTCCTTGATGTAAACCATACCTTTTTATTACTGTGTACATGCAGTGTTTGTGAAAAGAATCTTGAGTTTTGGTGCATGCCAACCAGACCAATCAGCCAACAATATCCTTTTCATCTGCATCTGCATGTAAACTATACTTTGGGGCTTCAACTTGGATATGCTTGCCAATACTACATTATTTTCATGCTTCTTTGTTGGTTATATTTTCCTACTTGTCCTAGAACATGTGCCTTATATTGTATTAGCACATCCTTTTTGTTGCATGGCCAATGCATCCTGAGCTTTTTTCAGAAACCAAGTAACTACTGGATAAGTTTTCAGAGGTTATGCAAAGTTTATCCAAGTTGTATTCATTGTTATGGATGTTACTTGGTATACAAAGGTTCAATTTGTATTTTCATTGGCTGACAAACACCTTCTTTTGTTAATGTTTTCTCATCTGTTCTCAATAAATTCGTTCTTTTGGTCCATATGCTTTTCAATAATCTGTAGCATTGGGGCTTTTATTTAAGCAGGAAATTCTTGGTTCGACAAAGGACAATGAAGTATCTCAAATTATGTTAATCATTTACTTGCCACTCTTTAGCTAGTTGGTTGCATTTAATTAGCATGTAAATGACCCCAATGCTTTTTTCCCATCGTTTGCTGTAGACTGTGGATGACCTACCCTAGGCCATGAACTCTTTTCTACTTTTATTACAAATTAAATGCCTCTTCCTTCATGGATTGACCTTAGTTTTGCTCCAGCTAAGCTTAAGCTCACAAATTCCTTGTCTAACACCTATAGTTGTTGCTCTGGTTTTGACATTTGCAGTTGGTTCATTTTGTAACATAGAGGATGTGGTAGGTTGCCTTTTTACACAAAAAAAGATGTGGCAGTGACTGCATGGCGACAAAGGTGAAGTTCATATGTTCCTAAGTTTTGATGCGTGTGTGGCAGCCATTCACTTGAAATTGGCATGCGGGACACCTTGTAACTAATCTGGTTATTAGTTAAGAACTTCCACCATCATTTGTACTTACAACAATGTTTCTATCTTCTTGTCAAACATCTAGTGAGACCAATCATATTTTAGCTTCTTGCTGTTTTCCTACAAGTAATCGACTTGCAGCCAACAAAATTAGCCCTTTCCCTTTTGGTATCCAGTCTATAATCTAAGACACTAATAAGTGCAGTCGTGGATAGTTAAACCTAGAACCTGCAATCATGTGACAAATGCATCTGGTGCCCTCTCTTGCTTTTGGCCTGTTTCACTGCTACTTCTATCATCATTCATGGAGATGGTACATGTTTATGTATTCATTCTGTGGGTTCAGCTTTTGTCCCTATATAATTGATGCTGGGTTTCTAAACAATAAAACTGATTGTTGGTTCATAATTAATAGATCAGTTTCTATTACATTTTATAGTACAAATTTGTATGTAATCTTCAGTAAGCAAGTCATGCAAAAAAGCTAGCACCTTCATTGGAAAAGAATTTTGCTAGGTTAGGAAATTGTGGAGGTTTAGGCAATCCCCTAGCCACATTGCTATAGCCCAACTGCCTAGGTGACCCTTGTATGCACACCGCTCTCCTAGTAGGCACTCAAGTGAAAGTTGGTCAATTTTTGATGATCTTTTTGTCAAGGACTCAAGTCTTGGTAGGACATCCTGCAGGGTGCTAGGATGAGGTACAATCCCGAGTGTCCGGATAGGATCGTCCTGCCATTGTTCCGGCGTCTTGATTGGTATGTCCTGGGACATCCCTTGCCCTAAGTGTCGAGATGGGGTAGGATGGCGGTGCATCCCATTCCATGGGAAAACTGGGACAACCTTGTTCTATAGGATTTAAAACCTTGCTTTTGTAATGGTCTAGCTCTTAAGAGTACAAGATAGAGTATTACGTTTGTCACGTGGGTGGAATGTACCCTCCTTGTTGTTGCGCATTGGTACCCAAATGTTGTAACCAGCTACAACCTGAGTTTTAGTAACTCTTGAATAATCATTAGTTTTACTCTTATATTGTTCAATCTTTAATTTGTAGGATTTTTTGCATTTACTTGAATTATTCGAACTTTTATGAGATGGTCATTTTTATTATTATTAAATTGGTAGAGAAAAATTATAGCTTCCATGATAAAGCATGTCATGTTGCACTGGAATGGACCTAATATAATTGTGACTATTTGTGAGAGTATTTTTTCTTAGTTTGACTAACTATTGACTTTATATTTATATATTTCTACATTCATGAATTTTATTTTTTAATTATTTATGTGATCTTCGTATTTTTTGTCTAAACTATTTATGCCTAGCCTTTATGTCTACACACCTTAACTGCCTTTTAAAACATTTTCTGACACCTAGAATCTTATCACCTTTCATGTTTAATTGCTTAAGCTCGTCTACTCATGTCACTTGCATGATGTCATCATTCTTTAATATCTCATTGCATTTTGCATCTTCCTAAATGAAAATGGTGCTAAAGTGACCTTTGGAAGTAGATGAACTATTGGGTGGGTAAATACATTAAGATTTTATAGTAGCTTTATGATCGAGGTTGTCTTTAGTTTTTGTTTGGGGAGCCCCTTTCTGATGAAACTAGGGAGCCTCGATCCACCCTCGATCTAGTTGTCCTCCTCCAAGAAGTAATGGAAGCAGAATATCCATTGAAGCTTCTTTTTGATAATCCCAGTCCATGGTAGTTCAAAAGGCTTTATGTTCTTCATTACTTGGAGATGATCAACGAGCAATAACATAGGAGAATGGAGAGTGACAAAGACCCTAGACAAGGCTACCAAGACCAAAGTCGAGCCAGAAACCTTGATTGCTACCAAATAGAGCCTAAGAACTCCAATGATGGAACATGGTATGCCGTACCAATCCGTACTATGCTTGCCATACTATATCGTTACCAAACTGTATGCGGTATGAGGGGCATATCGAGTATAGGTATGTTGAACTGACCCTTGTACTAGCGTACTAACAATGTACCAAGATGCTACATGTATGGGATCCATACCGAGATTGCAAACTTTGATGAAACCTGTAAATAAAATAATAAAGAGGAAGTAATAGCTTCTCTAGTTGAGATTTCTAGCAAGAAAGGTGCTCTAAACTTCTTGATTTGGGGGTTGCAAGGGCTCGAAACCATAAACCGAGTAACCAAAGATCCTACTGATAGGGAAGAGGATCTAGAGTGGGCTGGAGAAAACCCTAGATTGGGAATAGGGGAAAAAAAGAAAAGGAAAAGAGCAAGGAGCATTTTAAAATGAGTAGGCCAGGGCATCAGGTAAGCATGTATCTTCCCCTTTTGAACCCTATAATCTTTGTGAACTAACCTGAGTGCGTCATTGGGCTTTGCATCCGAGGCAGTTCGAATGACTTACAGGAATATGGTTTTTATCTTGACCCCACCTGCACTGGCTTGCAGCTGACAGGCTGGATGGATATACTCAATTGTCTTATCCAGTTTTTAGTCACTGTTTTGGATAGCATCACTAGCAAATCTCAGCCTGAGTTAGAGGCAAGCAGTGGGTTTCTTCTTACAAGAAGATTGCGGGATGCTGTGTTTTTTCCCACTGAGGTGTGAGGCAGTCAGTTGTCTTTGTATAAGAAGGCTGTTAGGTGGTGAGTTTCTTCCCATGATGGTACGAAGTGGTGGGCTTTCTTCCTACTGATGTAGCCTTTTGGGCTTGCATGCCACTGGGTGTAAGTGGGCTGGGGATTGATGTGCTAGGTTCACACATACCAGCTGCTTGGTGTTTTGATCTCTATAGTGGGTCAGGCCCCTTGTGATCAGCCAATTGGTTAAGTAATTTTCTTTAAAAAGAAACTCCTCTAGGGGAGAATGGAAAGTTCCATTTGTTGTTGTATCCTACTATCCTTGCTGTGCCCATATCTTATTTTTTACTAATCTGACTTGCTGTCATGTTGTGTTGTGTTGTGTGTATCTCAAATATGTATCCATGCCTTACAGAATTTATTTGTAGTTATGATATATGTTACAGGATTCGGATGTGTATCGGGTGCAGGTGCATGACTAAGTGCGGGATCATGTCAATATCTAAGAATTTCTTCTTACGAAGCTGTGTCCAAGTGTCATATCAATGACCGTGTTTAACTATCGTGTGTGAGTACTTTAGAGTGGATTGAAGGGTCCAGATAACATGGGTTATGATCCATGGGATCTTTAATATATTGCTATCTTGATGTTTTAGCATAATACTGAGGATGATATTTTCTTTAGTTTGCCAAAATATGTGTTGAAGCATTATGACTTGAAACTATCTAGTAAACATTGGGGGTAGCATCTCCATGGCTACCTTTGATCCCCAGATTCTGTCAGTCAGCTCTAAATGTATGTCAGGACTTCAACTAGAAATATCTTGTTTTTTGGCTTGGGCATCCTGGGGACCAAGAAAACTTGGGTCAGTCTTGACTTTGGATTGTACCCTATGGATCATATGGGAGCATATGTCCACCTGCCTTCATTTTTGATAGTTCATTTGTTTGAAGTTGGTTTTATGAGCCAATAATTTCCGTTAGTTTTGATTCCTTTTATGAGCAATTATTGAATGTAAAAATATTCACCTAGCTTCAGCATTACTGGTTTTAGTGATGCATTTACATCTTTGTTGAATGGTTTCACTACCTATGAATTTGTATGCAGTGGACTGGTACATTAATATCTTATCAACAAAGCATCTCCTGATTAACTGTTCCTGCTATATCCTAACCTATTTAAAGCTGAGCCTATATTTTGTTGGCAGAAAGCTCATTTGACAAGGATAATGAAGAATACAATGCCAGTACAAGGGGAGAAAGATTTCATTCTTTTAGTGGGGTAGACAGTTCTAGCCTTATGCATAATGAAAAGAATACAACAAGATATTTCATCATAAAGAGTTTGAGCCATCAAAACATTCAATTGTCAATTGAGAAAGGCATATGGGCAACTCAAGTAATGAATGAGCCAATTCTGGAAGAGGCATATCATGTACGCATCACTTCATGCCATATTGGTTAAAGTTCTTAGTGGATGTTCTTGGTTTGACATACTCTTGTCTTGCAGAATTCTGATAGAGTGATTCTAATATTTAGTGTCAACATGAGTGGTTTCTTCCAAGGGTATGCCCAAATGATGTCTTCTGTGGGTTGGAAGCGAGACAAAATTTGGAGTAAATCAAGTGGTGGAAATAATCCTTGGGGCCACACTTTCAAAGTTAAATGGTTACGATTGCATAACCTGCCTTTCCAGAAGACACTTCATCTCAAGAATCCCTTGAATGATTATAAACCTGTGAAGATTAGCAGGGATTGCCAGGTGTTCTGAGATAAACCTATATCTTGAAAATAAATTAGTTTAATTAGTCGGTAATGATTGATATGCTTTCTACAGGAGCTATCCAAAGATGTTGGTGAGGATCTTTGTGGGCTGTTTGATGAAGTAGATATTAAATGCAAACTGAAAAGGTACTAAAAGAGTTTGACTTAGCTGTTGGTCCTACCATTTCATATATAATTGTTATGTTATGGCTTGATGCAGGAATTATAGTTTAATGGATGATATTATTCCTAAAAGACCTTGCAGAAATTTTCCACTTCATTTACAAGATGAAGATTGTATGCTTTCTATTCCCTCATCAAATTTAGGATGTTCTGGTGCAACTGTGTTGGATCCACCCTTCTATCAGCATGTCGTTCAACATGGAGAGTGCAGCGGCTTTTTGAAGCCTGAAAGATCTCACAGGATCTCTTTTCTTCAAAACTCACCATCACACTTGGAATCACAAAAGATCTCTAAGATGAAGCAACCCAGAGTTGACAGAGGTCTAGATAATAGACAAACTGACAAAGATATAACTGATGAGAGAAATTTACCTGGATCATTTTCTGAAGATGATATTCTCAATATGGTAAGACAACCTTCGAACTGTTATCTTTTTCTCAAAATTTTTTGAAAGCTTGATTTATTATGTGATGATGCCTTTCTTGTAACTAATATATTGCTGCTATCTTTTTTTTTCTTTTAGAAAATGATTTAAGCAAGGTTCTTAGAACTGGTGCTGGGACTTGTTGTGGTCGGTGATGGGCATGGTATGGTATGGGTTTGTATCGTATTGTGCCGGGGGCATTTTGGCCTCTTTATTTTTTTTTATTTTCAGATTTTAAATTGAAGTTGGCAAAAGATGTGCTCGCTTCAATTCAAAATTCGAAAATAAAAAAAAGGTTTGAAACCAAGGTCAGCGAAACAGGTACTGGGCACCGTACTGGTTTTCTGATGGCACGAGTTGGTATGGTTGTGCCGAGTTTGTACCAACGGAGGAGACGACATACAGACCATGGAAGAGAGGAAGAGAGGAAAATAGAGAGAGATAGAAGGGCGAGAGAGGGAGGGAGGCCGGTGGAGGGCCGGCTTCGCTGATCCTATTTGAAACCACTTTCCCCTATTTTGAAACAAAGGGCGGGAGAGAGAGAGGGAGAAGGAGAGAGGGAGAGAGAGAGAGAGGGAAGGGGAGGGAGGGAGAGGGAGAGGCAGGGAGAGAGAGAGGAAGGAGAAAAAAAGGGCTCAAAAGCCCTTGTCATCGGGGATGGGGGGCTCGAAACTCTAAACTTGACCCATGTGTGTGAGAGAGGGGGAGAATGGGAGAAGGGGGGAGGATGTACCTTTAATGCCTTACTATTGAGGCTCGAGAGTAGGGGAGGTGAAAGTCTCCAGCACGGGGGAGAGACTAGGATGCGAGCATCAGGTAGAGGCAAGGATTTAGTTGAAACAACAAGATTAGGGGGGGTTATATTGAACCAAATATATGGTTCGAACCAAGAAAGGTGAAACTATCTCGAACTATCCGGTTCGGGGCGTACTAAGGTGCACTAGCTGCAGATTGAGATGGTTCTGGCAATGAAATCGAGAAATCGATGGAGGGGGAGAAGGAGAAGGAAAGAGAGGAAAAGAGAGGGGGGAGGGAGAGGGAGAGGAAGAGAGAGGGAGGGTGGTGGATGGACGGTGGAGGGCTACGGAGGGCCAAGGTGGAGCAAAGGAAGGGCTCCACCTTCGGTTTTTCGGTTTTGTTTGACACATGGGCCCACCACTAGCCTCTTTTTAATTTCAAAATTTTAAGTGAAGTTGACAATGGCTCTCCGACCCTCCACTAGCCTTCGTTGGCCTTTGCTGGATGTCCACCACCCAGGGTTCTTGCACTCTCCATCCTTTCCTCCCTCCCCCCTCTTTCTCTCTCTCCTGTTCTCCATCTCCCCTGCCCTCTTTGCTGTGTCAGTATGGGTTTGGCATGGAGGCATACCAAATTGTGTTGCTGGGCAACTAGTCTAGGCCTTGGTATTGGCCCAGGGATCCTTAGTTTGAACTATGCCGGTAGCCAACCGGTTTGATTTGGTATGCTCCGAATTGGCTGGTTCGATACGGTTTGGCCTTCACTAGATTTAAGAGTTATTGTGTCATGATGCCTAATGTTGTGTTATGGCTTGTCTCTGTGAGACTAACGTAAAAAGGTAAGGACTTATAGTAAATCTTTCATGTAAACCTATTGTGATTGGAAATTCACTATTATTACCGCCAATAATTCTCATACTAGCAACCACTTCATGATACATATCCTTAGCCATATTAGTATATCCAGTAGTTACTCCATTCTTTTCTAACACCCACCATAATACTTCTATGAAAATTATATCTTATGCTTTTTTTTTTTAAATCAATAAAAACCTTATAAAGATTTTATCGCTTTTCTCCATATTTCATTATTACCCTCAAATAGAAAAATAGCTTCCATAGTCAACCTTCCTGGCATGGTCTGCCGAACCGGACCATACCGGTCCGTTCGGCCTGATACGGACCGGTCCGGCCTGGAACCAGTATTCGAACAACGTGGAAACCGGTTCCAGCTGTTTTCGGACCGATCTCAACCGGTATGCATGCATACCGGTCGTGTACTGGTTGGTCGGTTCGCACCGGTATATTTTTTTTTGGAAAGCGCGTGTGGCTCTTTAGGCCACACGATCAGACAGGGTGCGTGTTTCCCCTCCCTGTGCACTTCCGCGCATTGGGGAATCACACGCGGGCGTTTCCCCCGCCCGCGCGGTTCCCCAGCTCGCGCGGGGCAGCGCGCCCGTGCGCCGACGTGGGCTCATTAATGCCACAGAGTGGCATTTAATGCCAATGCCACTCTGTGGCATTTATCCCACGCGGACGCCCGCGCGCGGATGCGAAAACCGAAAGATAAAAAAAAGCTTATCGGTTCGTACCGGATTGGTTCCGGTATGAACCGAACCATACCGGTCCGATAGGCGACCGGTACGGCAGACCTTGCTTGTATAAAATCACATTGGTTCTTTGATATTTTTGTCACACCTTAATCTATGCTTAATCACCCTCTCCTAAGTTTCATAGTATGAGTCATGATAGGTAGGAAAATTTTTAATATCACTTTTATTCTTATAAATCAGTGTTATAATACTCTTCATTCATCAGGCATCTTCTTGGTCTTTAAAATTTTATTAAATAAATTGTACTTCTACATCATCTAAACTCTTTGAATGTCTAATCATTGTTCTATTTTCATCTTTTTCATAGCCTCGTTTATCTTAGATTCTCTAATTCTATGTGTATCCATAACATTTATATTCTCCATGGAACTAGTAAGGCATTCTAAATCGTTTGCATAGTTTCCATTAATTAGCTTACCAAAATAACTCCATCCTTCTATTATGTCATCCTCAGTCTAAACTTTTTGGTTTTCATCTTTGATACATTTGAACTGAGTTAAAGATAAACTTCTTTAAATCTACTTTATGAAAGAATGGTTGGGATTCATTGTCCTTTTTTACAAAAAAGTATTTTAGCAAAATCTTTTTCTTTACATATATTTAAAAATATAATAGTTTATCAAAGTAACATATTCCATTTTCACCAAAAAATGACAGTCCATACTTGTATAAACATTTTCATCATTCAAACTAATAAAATGTAGCCTGTATTCCATGGCTGCCGTACCGACCGGTACGGGCCGGTACATACCGGTCCGGCCCTAGACCGGTATCGGATCCGCGTGGAATCCGGTACAGGGTTGTTTTTATAGCAGAGCCGACCGGTACGTGCTTCGTACCGGTCGGTACCGGCCGATACTGCTTGGTACCGGCCTCGTACCGGTGCCAACCGGCCGGATCGCACCAGTACGCAATTTTTTTTTTAAACAACCACAACGCCGCGCGCTATGGTTTTTGAAACCACTGCGCTGTGCATGGTTTCAGAAAGAAGTGGCCAGTTGGGCCACTTCTTTTATAAAAAAAAAAGCTGTGACCTTTCAGCCACAGCTTTTTTAAGTGGCCGAGAGGCAAAAGAAAGAAGTGGCCAAGAGGCCACTTCTGTTTCTTTTCAAAAAAAAAGAAGTGGCCGAGAGGCCACTTCTGTCGCTTTTGAAAAGAAAGAAGTGGTCGAGAGCCACTTTTTTTAAACTTGATGCCGAGACAGAAGCTCCTCGGCCTTCCTCACTCGTTCGGTTATAAAAACCGAACGAAAGCGTTCAAACTCCAGAGTTCTTAAATTCAGTGAGCCTCTAAGGAGTAACCAGAGAAGGGAAGATTTGAGAGATAGCCCATAAATTCAGGAGGAGGTTTTTCCTAAAAAATCCAGCGGAGACTATTTAAGGTGCGACTTTTTGTCCTCTATTATTTCATTAGTTTTGTTAATAAATAGCTTAAAAAAATAGTTTATAAATTGCTTAAAAAAATAAAATCATGTGAAAATTTACTTCATTAGCTTAATTTTTTGATATGTTGTATATTTATGATAGCAATGGAGCCATTAAGAAAAATGAACCCTACAAAGCGTGATATTGGCTGGTTTTATTGGCGAAGACTTGGAAGAGAGGGGCAACGACACTAGTTTCAATGCAACTTTTGTGACAAAATTTTTAAGGGAGGGGTAACCAGGTTGAAGCAACACTTAACCGAAAATTTCGGTGAGGTTGATACGTGCCCAAATTATCCTGGCGAGATTCGTATGCTGATAAGGTAGAATCTCGCTGAGGTCAAAGAAGTGAAGGAGAGTTTCCAAGAAGAGGGCGGAGGTCGATCGCCGAGCGGCAGAGCCACCTTCTTATCACTGTAGGGAGCCAGAGGAGATTGAGGATCTAGATGAGGAGGAGTCAGATATTCAGGTGGCCATGCAGGCAAGCCTGGATGATCAGTGGCAGCAGGAGGAGGTGGCTAGGCATAGAGCTCGATTTGGGCAATTGGTCCGCGAGAAATCTAAAGCAGTTAGCTATCCGGATCCTCTTCCAAACAGTCTCCTCTAGTGGCTGTGAGCGCAATTGGTCCTTCACCCTTATCCACAGCAAACAAAGAAATCATTTGACACAAAAGCACCTTAACGACTTTGTTTATATGTACTACAATCTGCGGTTGAGGCTAAAGTGTATTCAGGAGGAAGCGGAGCTCAAGTATGTAGATCCGATTTACGGGACCTTCACCGATGATGACGATGATCCACTACTCGGCTGGCTTGTAGGGCAGCAGCAGAAGTCCGAGCTTGACGAGCCAGGATCGCCTCCACGACCAGCTAGCTTCATAGCTACCGAGGCTAGGGTCGATTCAAAGCAATAGGCTGAGCGCAATATTTCACGCACTCTCAGAGCTGATCAGCTGCAGGCACAGGGGAGCCAGTCACCACATGATTGGTACGAGACACCCTCCGAGAGAGCTGATTGAGAATTGCTTAGCAGGTAAGGGCGACATAGTCAGACAGAGAGGGCCAGGAAAGGAAAACAAGGGGTCCTAATGGAGTGTCGAGGAGATTTGGACCAGCAACGATGAAGGTTCTGGTGGTGATGGATCTTCTAGCCATGGAGGGAGCGAAGGACAGTATGGTACATATGAGACACAACCGGAGGATGGTCTTTATTTCACCGGTGAGTCACAATTTATGGGCGCTCCACAGGATGTGGACCACGGTCGACCACCTGATAGATTCCGTGAGGATATTATTGGATATAGAAGACAGGCTTCTCGAGGTCATTCCGGAAGATAGGATACGGCTGCAGATGAGCTCACATACGGATACGGATTCTATTATCCACAGCCTCAGCCTGACGAATATGGATATGGTTCATCGGATTTTGCTTCCGCCATATTTGGACGAGCCCCTACATAATCAGAGGACACCTCTCAGAGCCAGAGCGTGAGCGAGAGATCTGACAGTTCTTATAACCTGGCGCGCGTTCCTTCTGATTGGGTTGATTTGCCTCCTGACTATACTTATGATCCGGATATCTACGAGAGCCATCGGCACCCGTCCCGATTTTAGATATCCGAGAGTGCTTTAAATGAATGTAAATGATTGTATCTTAATTTGAAGATATTTTATGTATATCATTTTATCATTGGAATGGGAGGAGCTAATAATATGCATCATCTATGTTTCAAATTTCAATCCTAAATTTAAACATAGAAACATCAAAAATCATGAAAAAAGCAATAAAAAAACATCAAAGTTTACTTAATTTAAGATACAACAGAGATAACATTTAAAAAAAAAAAAACGGAACCCAAATTCTTGGCTCGCCGTACCGTGCTAGTGCGGTACCTGTACCGGCCGGCCACCGGTACGGCGACCGGTACCGGTACGGCGACCGGTACCGGTACGGCGACCGGTACCGGTACGGCGGACCTTAGTGTATTCTATATAATAATATTAAGTTTACAAACTACAAGTTAAAACACTTATCATTTTGAGGTCAACATTTATCACAAAATAAAAGTAAAAAAGCTTTTCTTATCTCTAATGGCATTAGAAAGTATCTGAGGTATGGTACGCCGTACCAGCCTGAACCAGGCACATCATACCGATTTGGTACCGGTATCTGTTATGGATGGCGTACTAGAGAAAAACTCCGTATTGTATCGACACTGTGCTAGTATGGCATCGGTACAGGGGCTGGTACCGAGACGACGAATTTTGATCTAAGGTGATAGGATTCTTAAAATAGGTATATGAGACATATCGTAGGAGTATCCAAAAGCTTTGGGTAATCGACACATGTTTGATATGGGTATGCCATGTAATTTGAAGTACGTGTGCTTCCTAGAATATTGTTGGCTTTAGTCTTTGGGGATACTAGGAGGTAGAGGACCCTTCTTTAAGCAACATCAGTGTCATAGTGCTTTAAAGAAGGCATTGTGCTTTGCATGATCTTTCTGACCTGTTGAGTTTGTCAACCAGCCTGCTTATTAGTGGGTAGTCTTCAGGCTGACCCAGATTTAATAATGTTGAAGAAACCCTAACTAGAATCAGTCTTGTAGATGGCTCACGTGAGTTGATGGGCCTTAGTTGCAAACTTTTAGCTCTACTATCAACCAAGTGTATCCATCTATGAATCTCTAGCAGCTAATTTTGACAACTCGAGTTGAAATTTCTCCTTTAAAAAGCTCAATTTTACTTTCTGATTGCCAGATTATCTTTTTGCCATTCGAAACTCACCTCCAAAAATTTTCATTGGCTAGTTGAGGAAAGTGAGCACCTCCTTTGGTATCACATTTTTTACAGAAAATATATCATAAATAAATTGATTTAAACTCCGACGCAATAAAAAATTGCAATTGTTTATCAATTTTTGCGGTTTATCAAGAGATTGCATTGCGAACTAATGGTTTCAAAAAGAATTTTTCTTATTGGGTTTTCAAGAACTCTAATGGAGGGACTGGAAAACAAAATCACTAGAAACTGGAAAAGAAAATTATTAGAAACTATGTATAAGTCCTAGAATTCTTGGTGTAAAAATGGTGCTCTCTCTCTCTCACTCTCTTTTAATGTTATCTCAAGTAAGATTTTGCTAACTCATTAATATTACCAACAAACAAGCCTATTGTTGCTATTTCAAGATAAAATATGCTAAACATTCTTTGCAGGACAGACCTCTATGGTGTATGTTTTTGCTTTTGAGTCATTTCAAAGTAAACTCTGCTGTTTTAGCTGAGATTTATGTTACATTTTATTTTTTAAATTAGGTAAAAAAAGCCTAATAGTGGCACTATAAACCTAAGATCACTCTTTGCTTTTATTATTCATTGCATGTGCTTTAGTTAAGGGATCTAACAAGTTCTTTGAAATAAAAATGTAGGACATTGGTTGACTACGTTGGACTTTAAACTTTACAAGCAAGGAGTAGAAATACTAATCAATCCTTAGTCTTCCTGCTGTATTTTAAACTAATGCTTTTTTTTTCCCAAGCAAAAGATGGTTTGAATTGTGGACCTGGATGAGATTATATGATGCTGAGCATCCTTCTTAACTGTAAGACAATTGATCAATTTCAATATGTAAGTTTACGTCATCAAGAAATAATTAAGAAGTTGGAGGTATTGTTGTTGTCATGCCCCAAACCATCGGCACGAGGCAAGCATTGGACGAACGGCCATACATCCTGTAGGATTTGGCCGCACAAGACATGCAAGGCCTGCCAAAAATTCTTAATTTCAAAAATAATATATCATGTAATAATAAAAGGCAATGGCAATATAGAACATCTCTAAACTCTATCATGATAATTCAAATAACCAAATTTTGATGACTTTGAAATTCATTTAGGTCAAACATTAGAGATTTTCATTAATGCCAAATCCAATCACTATCAGACAATATATAGTTTCTGATCAATTCATTATTCAAATTTCAAATAGGGTAACCATGTCTAAACCCTAAACTTTTGAAGTACATCCAAACCTAGTCCACACTACCCCTTGGTATGTGGAAAGGACAAGAAAATGATTAGTGAGCTAGCAACCTAATAAGTTGGAACAAGTAATATAATATAAAAGAAATGTTCAAGTAAATACATATATCATTATCAGTTTTAAAAGAAAGTAAATTTGCAGATTTCAAGGAGTTTCATAAATTTATAAAGATGCTTATCTACTTAATGATTCACCTTACTAAAATACTAGTATAAAAACTAGATTTAGTGCATGTTATTGAGAAAGATCAATTTTGTGAAATTTTCAATAAAAATATTTACAATTTTCTCCCTTTCCTAATCTTTGCAACTACAGTCACATTAGTTCTATGACAAAGCCTGAAAGAGACTAGTTCTTGAATACATGATTTGCCAGCAATCAACCCTATTGGCTAGGTCCAGAAGAAACTAGTTCTAAACACATGTTTTCCAGCGATTAGGCCCCCTCACTAGGTGGGCCTGGAAGAAACTAGTTTCTAGACATATATTGCCTATGATTAGTCCTGCTGGCTAGGCCTGAATCATTGTTAGACTAGATAGTAACCATTAAATCCATTCCAAAATTAGTTTTGTAGCCATACAATAAACATAAATCTTCCATCATTAGCTTCCAAACAGGATTTGATGGTTCATTTCATATGTTGTATCATGCAAAATCAACCAACATGTTGCTCTTGATACACAAAATATCCGACATCATGCTTAAGTCGAGATTTTCATTCTTGATTCACATTTTAAAATCTCTTCTTTACGCAAGGTAAATATAATAGTTAATTTCAAGGACTGCTGAAATGGGCCGAACTGTCTGGTTCAGGTAGTGCTAAACCGATCTAGTGCGAAACCGGGTTGGTTTGCCTGTTACATTCAGTTCCAGCCCGTACTGGCTGGAAACCATATAGAACCGGCCGAAATCTGTCACTTACTGATCGGAACAGGCCGGTAAGTGCTCGAACCGGTCGGAACAGGCCAAAATTGATTGGTTCGGTGTAGACTTGGTGCGAACTGGTCGGTTCGCCTCGAGTCAACTTGGTTTCAAACATTCTGGCACTATAGCATTGTAGTACTTCCTGATGCTTTTTAAAAGCATTAGGTCATCTGTTGGGAACGCCAAAGGCCTTTCTAACAAAATTTTGAAAGCGCCTCCGCCGCTTCTTTCCAAAAATCCCACAAACAACACCGAGTCAGGCTATCAGAAGAAAGATCTAAGGCTAAATAAGGTGTGCTTCCTCTCTTTTACCTCATTTCTTCCTTTTTTGGGGTTTTAAAAGTAGCTTAAAAATTGTAAGATAAGAAAAGATCATGCCAAATTTTTTGATTTAGGCTCAGTTTTTTTATATGTTGTAAATCTATGGACGATCTACACGCTGACATAAATGGCACCTGCAGTTCTAATGGAGAGTATTGAGGAGTCAGTACACTCAAATTCAGAGACTAGGAGCAGCAACGATGACATTTCTGGTGGTCATGGATCTGCCGGTCCGGAAGAGAGTGGAGGACAGGAGATCATTGTTTATGAGACAGTCGCAGAGTGGTATTTGATTTATCAGTGAGTCTCAATTTATGCATACTACACAGGATAGAGACCACGGTGCATGTCTGGGAGAACCCGTGAGGATACGATTGCATATAAAAGACGGGCTTTTCGAGGTCATTCAGGAGGACATAACGCAGCTGCAGATGACTTTACACATGGAGTAGGATCTATAGACGTATCAGATTTCGAGTCGTATACTGGATTCTATTATCCGCAGCCATAGGTAGCCTATGATCCATACGGATACAGAATTGGATATAGTGCGTCTGATGTATCTTTCGGTGGCTACTACCCTACACAGCCTGTAGCATCTTATGGATCGAATTTTGCTGCCGGCATATTCGAATGGATCCCTTCACAGCTGCATTATCAGTCAGAGGACACCTCTCAGAGCCAGAGCTTCAGTAAGAGATCCGAGAGTGCTTATAATCTGGTGCACGTTTCTTATGCGATGAACGTACATGACTACAACACTATTTGGTTAGAGGGATGGGCTGATGTGCCTTCTGACTATGCTGATGATCCGGATATTTACGAGAGGCATCGCCACTCGACTCGATTTTAGATATTGGTATGTATGTTGGACTTTAAATGTATATAATTGATTATTTTTTAATTTTTATGTCACTAGATTTGAGGGTATTTTATATTTATTTTATGATTTGTATCATTTTAAAAAAATAAGATGCATCATCTAGATTAAATTGGGATAATAAAAACATCAAAAAATATCAAAAAAAATATCAGAAAAAATATCAAAAAATATCAAATTAGATTTAAATTCATTGAAAAAATTCAAAAAGAGTGATTATCAATTATTTTTTTGAAAAATTTTTAAAAAAATTGGGCGTCATTACCCATACCGGTTCGGTACGGTACGGAACCGGTATCGAACCATATCGAGCGCTGACCAGTACGGGTCTCGGTACGGGTTCGGCGGACTTTGGTTAATTTTAAATATGAAATTTTGAAAAATAGTTTTTACAATTTCGATTTCAAGAACTATTTTTATAGCCAAGATTCACTAAACCAGTATTGGAGATCATATTGTGCCATTCCAAAGTGTACTAAAACAAGGAGAGTTAGAGAGAAAGGGGGAGAGAGGAAAATAGAGAGGGAGGGGGAGGGGGAGGGAGAGGGAGAGGGAGGATGGGAGGGAGAGAGAGAGGGAGAGGGAGAGGGCTCGAACATCCCTCCTTGTTGTCATCAAAGGGGAGAGAGAGGGGAAGGGGGAGGGAGAGGAAGGGAGGAAGGGAGGGGGGAGAGGCCGAGAGAGAGAGAGAGAGAAAAGGTTCAAACAACGCTCCTAGTTGATGTCGAGGGGGAAGAAAGAGAAAAAGAGGGAGGGAGACAGCGACTTACTTGGCAAGTCGGAGACAATGGCAGAGGGGTTAGGGTTTTGTGGGGGGGAGGGGTGAATGAAGCGGGTGCTAGGTAACGAAGAGTGAACGGAGGAAACTCGTAGGGAGTCCTTGATCCTTTATAGCAAATTGGCCTCTTGAACTATGCTGGTAACTAACCGGTCCAGTTCGGTGCGCCTTGAGCTAGCCGGTTCGGTACAACTCAACAAATTGTGATTATAGCTATTTACCATGCATCTTACATAGCAAAATAAATTTTAAATTATATTATATGAAACACATGGTAAAAGTGTTAGGATGGTAGAGGTACTACATGTCTAGGTTGATAAAGGTCTAGAAGTTTCCTCCCAACAAGACTACACAAGGCTTAAAATAAATACATCGAAACATTATGCTTCCTTGCAAAATCCTCAAGTACAATTCCTACAATCCAAACTTTTCTTGACTTTTTGACATTTGGGTCATCCCACTGGGTTGTGACACCCTTTCTGGGCTCTACAACCTAGGATCCTCTCCTATAAGGGGTGATGATCCTTGATCTACAAATTAATGCCTCTACCTTTAGATGGTAGAGCCAAGATCTAGGCACACATCTTAGAACATAGCCTGCATATAGGGGTCCCTACTATTCTTTGATTTGAAGATTAATCTAAAGATTTAATCTATTTAAAAATCACAGAAAAATAAGTATGGCACATACAAGGGGGGTTAGTGGTTACCTCGGACATGGGGCTTGACCCCTATATTGGATGCTTCTTAGAGATCGAGGGCCTTAGCCTCCTAATCAAAGGGACATTGTTAGCCTACAAGTCAAGAGAGGTGTCATGTAGGGAGTGAAGGCTATCAGGTTCAATCAAGAGAGAGAAAGAATTGGGTGGGGGGTGGGGGGGGGGGATTCCGAATAGGAGAACAAAAGAATTGGGGGTGAGGGTTCAATCGAGAGGGAGGGAAAGACCAGTGGCTTGGGGGGGGGGGGGGGGGGTCGTACGGGTCAATGAGGTAGCCAAGGTCCAGCAAAGTGGTGAGGGCCCCTAGACAGGAATGAGCGACAGTGAGTTAGGCCATAGGAAAGGAAAACAGGGGGACCTAATTTGTCGTCTGCTTGATTGCGAAATCCAGTGATCGGGAATCGATGAGAGAGGATGGGGATAGGGTCTTTGATCACTAGCAAGCATTGGAGTTTGACATTGGAAACCATAGTGATGATTGGAAAGGAAAAAAGAGCAAGAGAGGTCAAGCGAGAAACAAGGGAGGCTCAGATGATTACCATCAACAAGCAGAGGTTGATGCCTTGATGGTTGCGGCAGGAAGTCTAGAGGAGAGAGTCGGGGCAGGGGAGAGGATTATGATAGTATCTAATGGTGGGGTAAAACTAGGATGAGCTTTTGATTCAGAGAAACAAGGGAGGGAAAAGGAAAAAGCGAAAGAAGGAAGCGATTCTGCGCCTGCCTCTGCCCACACTAGCTCACCTGAGCGGTGAATCCGCTGGTGGACCTGCAAGAAGCAAACAAGGTAAGCCATCCATCTCTCGAGTGGCAAACAGGGAAAGCCAACCTCTACGGCTAGCTAGCTCAAAATGGGAAGAGAGGCAGCGATCATGGAGATGCCAACCTCTTTGGGATTGGGATGCTCCAACATGGAAGGGCTTCAATGATCACAGGGGTGGGTGGGTTGGGGGGGAAGCTGGCCAAAGCAGGAGGAGACAGCGATCCGGATGATGCTAGCCTTCCTAGGGGCTAGGTTGGCTTGAGATGGGAGGAGATGATCACAGTAGTGCCAGCTCCTCTGGATGGGAAATTGGGACTCGACCGGTCCACAGGACCGTTGCGCTTATCCTGGACAATCCATTGGACCAACTCTCACAATCATTACTAGAGGAAACCAGTATGGAGAGCTTCAACTTATGTAAGCGATGCAGGAAGTCTTGATAAGTTGGGTTGATGCTAGAATATCTTTCAAAAATGCCATAGGCTTTTGGAAATGTCCATGTAGTTTAGAACTCCTTAAAAGATTTATGCTTGAGATTGACTATATAATTAAAATGATGAAACAGCAGTGATACATGGAAGATTGCTTTAAAAGAGGACGGAGCCCTTATAAAATATCCAGAATAAGGGACATGGTTAGTTAATGACAGTCTATGTTACCTGAACCCTTTAATTTAGTCTAGAGTATGCGCACCCCACACTTGAACACGGACATTTGTATGACACTTGGACATGGCCTCATAAGCAGAAATTCTTAGATACTGAAAGGATCCCAAACTTAGACATGCGCCTACACCCGACATGTATCGGAATCCATGTAACATAGATGGCAGCAATGTGTTTGTGCTGTCTGTTCTATTGTGTTATATTTGGGTAACTCCAACACTATGGAACTGGTTGTTGAGAATTGACACATAGTAGATAGTTCTTGGTATAGTCAGTATTTATATTTGAACTAATTGTAGCACCCACAATTCAGATTCATCTAATTTTTATTCATCTTTTTTCCTAATATGCCAATTTTTGTATTTTGCTATGAATATCTTGCATGTATTAGTTTCTTGAGTTGAATATTGAGTTAGATCCTTAACTGTTCCATATTTGCATCTGCTCCAGGGTTTGACCGTTGTAAGTCAAATTGATTGTTGTGGCATCTTAGTTCTTTTTCTTTATAATTTAGGTGCTGTATGATCAGAGAACAACATACTTGCTGCTCCTCCTGTCAGGAACAACCGTGCAACTCAATAAAATTTGGCCCAGCTTTTTCAGCAAGTAACTTTAACATGAACTCGTTTTGCAATAAGAATTATTTAATTCAGCACTGATGATGGGGCCCTTAGTGCTAGACCAGCAAATTATATGGATATAAGCAAGACAAATTTTGGATCTGATTAGATCTGAATATTTATCCTTTTCCATAGCCAAAACAATGAGAAAGTAGATGGAAAAAGAAGAGTTTGAACTGAGAAGAATAAGAAAAGAGAGATGGGAGATAATAATAGAGGGTAAAATCTCCACAGAGGTGTCACTTTATTCAATAAAATTCATAAATCATACATAATTCATTACTCCTAATGGATCCATATTTATGGGCACTCAAACAACCCTAAAAAAAATGTCTTAATCATAAAAGGACTCCTAACTGACTTAGGTTATTTTACTCAGTATAGGACTTTTGATCGATGTAAAACTCTGGACTTTCTACTATTAAGAAATTCATGATTCTATAGGATCCGCAATCCCACATGAAAGACCATCAAAATCTTTGGAAATCACAATTCTAATGAATGGAAAATTTTTCTTATCTAACCTAGACCTAGAATTGGATTTTTAGATGATAGTCCTACTCATGACAGGACTCAAAAGCCCCCTTAGAAAAATAGTTTTGAAAAACAGTACGAAAATTACAAGAAAATAGAAATACTTAAGCTACTACTAAGAGTCGATAAACCAGAATATTAATTAAACTTAATTTGAACTTAAATTACATCAAACGCTTCTGCTCCACGGATATCATCCCTGAGATCCTTTGATATCTTCTATATGATGTTTGCATGCTCAATCCACAGTTGGATCTCCAGAATTTGATGGTGAAGTCCACAAATGATTTTCTTGCAATCAGTCCATCAAATGGTTTCTTTAGTATATTTCAATCAATGGTTCCAATGCCTCCAATCACATAATAGATGTTGAATAATACATTTTATTTTAAATGATTGAAATCTGTGGTTGTTCCAAGGATGGATTGTCAATGATTAGTTCTAGAATTTGTTGCTTTAGTTGTAGGTGATCAACTCTTTGAATTAATGGATCTTCAATGAAAATAACTTTAGATGGGTGATCTTCAACCTTTTGGACTTTGTCTTTATCCTCAATCTTCAAATCTACATATAGAGGATCTTCTATGGTGGGTTCTTGTTGTGGTGCTTTTGCTTTGAAGGTCTCAATCATATTTTGTGTCCCAACCTACATATGATCAGCAGATTCCTTCGATTGATCATACTCTTCCGGTTGCTAATGCCACCCCATATGTTGTTTTTATTCTCTTTATTGTTGGATTCACTCTTCATCTTGTCGATGCCTTGTTTCAGGATCAATTTGCCACCACTTAAAGATGGTCGTGAGGCTCTGATACCATTTGATGCAGCCCGTTTGTGCTAAACTGCAAATCATAGAGATATGATAAAAGACAAATATCAGACCTGATTAGATTTGAATACTTATCCTTTTCCACAGCCAAAACAATGAGAAAGCATAAGGAAAGATAAGGGGTTGAATAAAGGAGAAGAAGAATAGAGAGAAGAGAGATAATACTAGAGGGTAATATCTCCATGGAGTCACTTCATACAATAAAATTCATTAATCGTACACAATTCCTCATTCCCCATGGATCCATATTTACAAGTACTCAAACAACCTTGAATTAACATTTCCTAATTATAAAGGGCTCCCAGCTGACCTATAATGTACCTAGGTTATTTGACTCAAATTCAAACTCCTAATCAATGAAAAACTCCATCATTAAAAAAAAAAACCATGACTTCAATATTAATACATTCATAATTCTGTAGGTTCCCAAATTAAAGACCGTCAAAATCTTTCTAAATCACAATCCTAATGACCTTAAAACTTTTCTAACCTAACATAGACTTGAAAATAGAACCTTTTGGAGGACAATCCTATTCATAATATGACCAAAAACCCACTAGAACCAGAGCAAATTTAATAAAAGTAGGAAACTAACTAAACCTAATTTAGTCGTAAACTACATCAACTAACCTATGAAGTTGAGAGAATGATTCTGAATTCTCGGTCATGGACTATGATACTGTCTATGATTGACCTTGTTAATTTTATTTACGATAGTTATGTTAGATCTAAAGAAAAGAAGTTAGACAGCTGTAAGAGGAAACTTGAGATGACATTTGGGTCTCAAAATCTTTATCATTGTTCTCAATCTTGCTGCCTCTGCAACTGCAAATGCCAAGCTACAGCATATCTTTCCTGCATGCTAAAATATTTCTTTGGACAGGTCCTTTTCCTTCGTTATTTTTAAGTCCTGGTTTCTCTGCTTCCTACCAGATGCTGATCTGTGTCAGCAGTTAACAATTCTAAAGGAAATCCTGCTGCTTTACAATTCTAGCCTGAGAAACTTTTGTCTCCAATTAATATTCTGTGTTCTGCAGACATATGAAGAATATCTACAAGCTGTTGGAAGAAGCTCTGTGTCATCTCCTTGTGTGGTTAGTTTCTTCATACTTTGTAGAATATAAGTTGCAATGTGAAGTAGATCATGCAACAACCAAGTGCCTACTTTTGACAGGCTGCAGTAGGACCACCATGGACTATGCAGGGGGTACAGGCAAGTGGGGTGCCGGACAATGATCTGTAGGTATTGGGATTTCTTGTGTTGAGAGCTTTATGGAGCATCCATGGCTTATCTTCACAATTTTGTTTTGCAGGTACAACAGATATCTTTCTGACTGGTATCATTGCCAAAAGGTTAATGGTGATATTTACAACTAAACTCTAATGATTTTATTTGAACATCAGTCTAAATACCTGGCAATGTTCTTGTGCTGCTTAAGAACTTATGGTGTGAAGCGCTGGAGAGTTTCTATCATTAAGAGCATGAGTTTTAACTGTGCGGCATTAAATTTGCAAATTTTCTTGGAAAAAAGATTTGTTTCCATACTGTATATCTCATGACTTCAGTTCTATCTCCAGTTCTTCCAAAGGGAGTAGTAATGTTGTACAGTTAGATAAAGTTCAGCAAAACAAGTGAAAAGTAACAAGTTGGCTATACGGATAATTCAAAAGGTGGGGTCTTGATACCACCTATATGATGAGGTGGTAATTTGAGCAGTCTCTTCTAAGTATACATTACAGATAATTGTCATGTCAATTGACAGTACCTTTTGGTTACAATGGAACATTTTACTTGAGAACTAAAATGATAGTTGAGGTATATAAGATAAAATGCTTATTGGTGGTGTCTTCTTCAAAAATAGATTGACATTACAGGGTACCTAGATTTAAGACAAGTATGATTCTGTTGTCCATAACAATCTGGTAATGAGTTTGGCTCCAAAAGAATGAAGCGAATCGTCCAATCCAAAAGTAAGGTGGCCCCTGCAATTGCTGAAGTCGTCATATCGCTCCTGGAAGAATGGTTCTGTGCTGCTTCTTTGTCCAAGTCCGGCAAGCTTCTTTATTTGAAGGATTCTTGTTCTTTTTAAATTTACTCTTCTAACTTATACCTGAACTTCTTCGTATTCATTTCCATATCTCATGAAATGAATTAATGGATAACCTATTTTCTTCTTAAAAAAAGGATTATCAATGGTGCCTCTGCAACAGATTCGTAATGCTGTGATGTAAGGTGTGGCCTCAGCTAGTTCTTCATATGTTCGAACTGTGGCATTAGGGATGCAAACATCCTGTGCTGGACAGCCTTTTCCACCAATTTGGTGATCTGTAATGTCTTTTAAGAGATTTTAAAGCAGTAAAATAGGCATGAAAAAAGAAATATATAGTTGGAAATCACTTTTTGCATGACATTGTTTCCAACTTATTTTCAAGTGAGGCAAAGTTGTACGAAGCTGTACTGTAATTTCTTCAAGAAACCTTTAAAGCTCTGTTTGGTTTTGGAATAAGTGTGGAAGGAATGAAAAAATGTTATGCAAGTACAGTACAAGGAATGGACTAATTCCATGGGATAAATGCTTTGGTTGGAGGAGTAGCTGCGAGAGAACAAGGGTATAGAGTGTATTTAAAGGCTTTGCATTTTGTGATGATCTGTCTTATTGTAAGAATATAATTGCTTCCCACTCTTAGTATACTTATGAGTTGATAGAAAAATTAGAGAGGTATATATGGTAATAAAATTATAATGT